>NC_061087.1:1786443-1826443 GCF_015104395.2 Macrobrachium nipponense
CATTGACTGGGAAGGAGCGAAAGTAATCTACAGAGATAATAGCGTAGGTAGATGCAGAGCAGTTGAAGGGGCTCTTATTAATATTTTAAAGGTTTCTGAGTTTATCCAATCATTTACCAAAGAGGATGCATTTTAAATTATTTGATTCTTAAAACTATAAATATGAGTACAGACGTTGTTTGCACCACTCCTACTGCCCAGGTCGGGTAGATCGTTGTGCAGATGCCCAAAGAAAACATTTTGAACCCCACATCAAACATTTGTGCTTTTGTTCCGTTTTAACAATGTTCCCGTTAACAACAACTGTTTTCATTTTCCAACAACTCAATAACCTGTATCGGAAAACAATTGTTGCTAACAGAAACATTGTTAAAACAACAATGTTTCTGTTAACAACGGTTTTCTGTTACCAACAATGAAATAAACTGTACCACAAAACAGTTGTTGTTAACAGAAACATTGTTAAAATAATAAAAACACAAATGTTAAATGTGGTGTTCAAAATGCTTTTGGTGGGCAGCTGCACGTAAAAAGGACATTCATTGCATTAAAATATCAATTGCAGCTAAATAACTATACAGAGGAAAGAACCACGACTCTTAAGCAAGAGTTTTTCATGGAAGTGGAGTCAACTTGAATGCGGAACCCGTCATCGAAGGTACCCGTAAATGTTCCCACATATTAAGCCACATGTTATGCTGAACTGTGATTTAAAAAAATGTGTTTTTAAGTGTTATGCCGTTTTGTAATTATGATTGGTCGGTTATCTTCTCTGCTTGTCGAGCGCAATTCAGTTTTTATGTTATCCCGTGCATAAGAGAGTTCGTACATATTTTATTGTCTAAGCAAATAAAGACACAAATGCCCTGCTCAGTAGCCTGAATTACTGGTACCTTGGAAAAAAAAATATATTTAACGAGGCGGTCTACACCTCATTGAAAATTTAGAGTGAACCAATCTTCCTGTAAAACCTAATCTTCAAAAATATTAGGAAAATGGTGGAAATAATTCTAATATTCTAGGTTAGCCTCAAATAGAGAAACGGAAAATCGAAAGAATAGTGTGAAAAACTGCAATCTCTCTCTCTCTCTCTCTCTCTCTCTCTCTCTCTCTCTCTCAATCAACAGCCCCATTTCCCGTTCGTCGAAGCTTCCTCTAACGGGATCTCCATTCAAACACGTGGCTGTCATCTTCGACCCTCTGATCGGTCCCACGTGCTTCATTGGCATATCACGTGACCACTCCACCGACAACAATACCCACACATTAGCTAACTATCAGGTGACACACACACTCCAGGATCGTCGTGGCCTACGATCGGTTACATGCTGGATTAGTTAACAGTTGGGACGAGTTCTCTCGTCTCTCACGATGGGCCTCTTCCGATTGGCAATATGTTTGAGTTCCTCCCTCCATACACTGACGTTTCCTTTGCTTTGTCTACCCGATATGACCTTCTTCTTCTTCTCTTCTTCTTTTTTTGGTGCTTCTTCTTCTTATTATTACGTATTATTAGTATGCAAAAGGACTCCGGTCATTTTCAGTTAGGTCATGTTTCACCGCCACCGAATAATTTCCCTGAAAATGGAAATGAAAACCGACACTCCATAACTTTATTGCACTGAAATGAACTGAATATAGAATTTAAGCCGAAAGGCCAAGCACTGGGACCTATGAGGTCATTCAGCCCTGCAACGGAAATTGACAGTAAAAAGTTTGAAAGATGTAACAGGAGGAAAACCTCGCGATTGCACTGTGAATCAAATGTTCAAATGTTAGGAGACGGTGGAAAGCAAGACCAAAGACCATCCACAACTTTACATATATATATATATATATATATATATATATATATATATATATATATATATATATATATATATATTATATATATATAATTTAATGGCAGGAAAAGACCATACATAACTTTATCAAAAGAAGGAAAATTAATGGCAGGAGCGACCTAAAGTCCGTTTGCAGCCCAGGCTCAAAGGAAACAAGAAAAAGGAAAAGCTTCGTTTCGTGCTGCGAGTTTCCCAATCAGGGGGATTCGTCCCATCCAGGGCACGGGGATGATCGCAGCCTCCCCATCGAAGGGCACGCGCCCTTAATTATCTTCCCACCCTCAGGCCGGACTAGGCCACGCACTCATGAATAGCACCTGGTTGCCCGGAAACGTGATCTCATGTCCCTGTGAAGCTATTCTTTCTTTCTTTTCATTTCACATATTTTCCACTCCGTTTCTTCTCTCGCGTCCTTCTCTTCTCGCTTCCCATTTCCATTCTTATATTTTCTTCAGTATCTCCCTCACAAAATGATCTCTATTTTTATCTTTTTTTTCTACAAGATTTATTCTCTCGTAACCGTCTCTTGTCTCGTTTTTATTTTTCATGTTTTCCACGTTCGTCTCTTCTCTCACACCCGTCCCTTATCCTTTCTCTTTAGCATCCAAATGTCTCGTCAACGGAATCTGCATAAACATTAGTCACGAAAATTTACGACGGGTCTCCGAGCAATGAATATCTGCTGGAAAACGCGGACAATAAGGATTCCTTTTAACGGCGGCCATAGGCAAAGAATGTCCAAACCAACAACACTTGCGTAAAACCAACAACATTAATCATATGAAGGCAATAATAATAATAATAATAATAATAATAATAATAATAATAATAATAATAATAAAATAATATTGACCTATTTGTTTATTTATTTACTGTGATAAATAAATTTGTAAGCAATATCCCTAATTTTTTACTCCTCCTGATGAATCATATCGGCACAATACTCGCCAGTTGTAATAGCAGAGAGAAAGCAGTTATTAGAAAAATAGAGAAGACTATTTACAAGTTAAATGCAGCTGATGCAGCAATCTCTTTCAATAATACCTGTTTGAAAGAGGGTCTCCTTCCAATAAATAATAATAATAATAATAATAATAATAATTAATAATAATAATAATAATAATAATAATAATAATAATAATAATAATAATAATAGCAAAAAATTGACAATAAAAAAATAATATAATACTGGCTTTTCGTCACCACTTGCGTAAAAACCAACAATAATAATAATATTAAGGCATTAAATTAATAATAATAATAATAATAATAATAATAATAATAATAATAATAATAATAATAATAATAATGCCAAGAGCAAAAAATTGACAATAATAAAAATTAATATAATAATGGCCTTTCCGTCAAGGTATCAAAGGGATTAGCATGTTGATTCGGGCGCACTAGATAACAATTAACTCCGCCTAAAACTTCCATCGAGCGTCCATGCATAATGAATGACCATGCATAAAATACGAGACGGTGCACTCGCATAATTCATAAATGAACTCCGAATGAATGCTCACGGTCCCAAAAGTTCTCCTGAAAGTAGTTTAATTAACCTTTTACTTCAAGTAACATCAACAAGTCACACTGAGAATACCTGACTGGGTGGAAGAGAGAGAGAGAGAGAGAGAGAGAGAGAGAGAGAGAGAGAGAGAGGAGAGAGAGAGAGTCCTTAAGTCACTAAACTGACTAAAGAAACAGCGAGTTAATTTTGCCTCAGCGGAAATGACTCCAGGAAAAGGAAGCTTTATCTGTTCATTTGAAACTTTTATAAGTAAATAGATTCAGCTGATGAAAAAGTATGAATAATGAAAGCTTCTTTTTGGTTGAGATTCCATGAGGAGGGAGCGAATATCTTTTAGGATTCTATTCCTATCTAACTGAAATTATATTTTGAACATTTTACAAAGTAAATATCACTTTAAAAGCTCTAATTCTTTTCGTCTCTATTCAATAAATGATTTAATCACAGGTTTCCATATTAAGTGATTCTCGGAAATAAATACCGCATAGTTTCCATAAACTCGCTTTTTGGGCTGTGGCGTACTTTTACGGAATGGAGAATCAGCGAGCGAATCCTTAAACAAATGAATATTGAATGAACTGCAACTTTAGTTTACTTCAAATAATGTGGTTGCAGCCTTATTCATTAAAGGTTCCAATGAATTTTCTCTTCTTCCATCAACACATTATACCATCCACCGGTTGCATGCTAACTGAGCAAGAGCTCGTGCTGGCTCAAGAAAGACCTCAGATTCCTTGTACAGAAAGAGCCCATTCTGGCACCTGACTCACATATGGCATATCTGACAGGAAGAGCCCGTGCTGGCGCAGAAGTTCCCAAATGCTTTTCTTGTAGCGACAGCCCATGCTGACACAAATCGAAACAAGATTTCTCTAGCAGCAAGAACCCGTGGAGCCACTAGATCGACTTACGTTTATCTTGTAACAAAAGCCAATAATGACACAAGATCGACCTAAGGTATCTATTGCATAAAGGGCTCATGATGGTACAAAATCGACCTAAGGCTCCCCTTGAAAAAAGATCACGTGCCGGCACAAGATCGACTTGGGACTTCTCCTAGAGCAAGAGGTCGTACTGAAACAAAGTCGACCTATTGCTTCTCTTCAAACAAGATCCTTTGTGGGAATAAGATCAAAACAACACCAAGAGCCCACAAAGTCACACGATCGACACAGGACTTCTTTAGCAGCCACAGTAGCACGAGCATGGGCTCGTACAAGATCAGTCTCCTTGCAGTAAGAGCCGGTATTCGTGCACGACCTAAAGATTTTCCTGAAGCAGAATTTTACTAACACATGATCAACTCAAGGCTTTTCTTGCAATAAGAACCTTTGCCAGCACAACTTAAAACCTATGTTTCTTCTGGCAGTAAGAGCATGTGTTGGTAATACAGGCAAAATGCTTCTGGAAGAACAAGAGACCGCGCTGGCATGAGGCCAACTTAATCTACCAATGACAGCAAATGGGTGTTTCCTTACCACCCCACAAGCCAAGTATCCTTCAGTATCCCAGTCTCCTACAGTCTCCTCCTAGTAGCACTTAATGTGATTGGTTGTTCAGCTTTCAAGCAGTGATGGATCAGCGTGTGTGTGTGTAGCCCAGTGCTTTTGCCTCCACTACATTGTCTATTGTTGGGGGGAGAAGTCTATGGCTGTGGGCGGATGAAGTTCCATACATAAGAATGGGTTTTGAGAGGGGAAGAGAAGGACTGGAGACGTATAGAAGGGAGGTAGAAGGGTCCGGATGATGAAAGGTAGGCCTAACAATGCCTTCAGTGCGTTGGCCACAAACTGTAATTGTCTCTGGGAAAAACTGTTCTTGGGGGAAAAGCCAACCTCCTTTTGTTGTCGGTCGTGAAACCTGTTTATAACTTGATTCAGGGTGTTAGAACGATTTACTGACTGAGAATGTTAAATACAAGCCCCTCTAAGAGATGTATGCGCGCTATATATATATATATATATATATATATATATATATATATATATATATATATATATATATATATATATATATATATATATATATATATAGATATTATTATTATAGTATTATATATTATATATTACATATATAATATCTATATATATATATTATATATGTTATATATTATATATGCATATCTATATATATATACTATATATATATATATATAATATATATTACTATATATTAATATATATATATAATAATGTGTATGTATGTATGTAAGTATAATTTCGCTTTGAATTTCAGCTTAATCCTTTTCCACGGGGATGAGAGGGTTAATTTCTTTTGCGTGAACGTTGAACCCTGTCTCCCATTTCCGAGAGCAGATCGGATCAAACCATTTTCAAACGTTTAGACTGACTGATTTAGTTCTATGAACTAGTGTCACTAAACCCCATTTCAAACGGACAAGAGTAACTTTGATTAACGGAATTCAAATGAATCTCTTTACCAGTCAGCTTTTACCATACCTTCACGAATTAAAAAAAAAAAGAAAAAAAGGCACAATAAACACAATAAACGTGCGTCACATGACCTTGTTCCCATAGAGCAACTTAACCGTTCGTGGCGTCCGCTTGTTCTCCCGGTTTCTCTTTGAATTTTGGCACAGGGCTTTGATCTCCTTGATTAACCAGCTAACGAGAGAGAGAGAGAGAGAGAGGAGAGAGAGAGAGGTTGTTGCCGGTACAGTTGTTTTGATCGAAGTTTCTGATCCTCAGCTTTGTGGAACATTCTGAAGTCAGAGATTTTTCAGTATTACATTACCTGCCGATGGCGTTGAACAATTCCCTTTCCATGATTTGCTTTTCGTTAATTTATCTTTCATGTGGAATTTTATTTTTAATTTATTTTTACCTACCTCTCATTATAGGCTATTTATGCCTCTTTAGCCCCCTTTTTTTTTACCCTGTTCAAGGAACCATATCTGGAAACGAATGGTGTTATTCAAACGGGAAAATGGTCTGCCTGAAAAAACGACTCCCATAGTGTGCCTTTTGTTTCGTTTTTGTTTGAGGAAAGGGAAAACAAAAAACTTGCGGTCGTTACAGCTCTGGAAAAATGAACTTCTGGAAAATGACCCCTGGAGTAACGGAAACCGTTAATGGAAATGTTTCATACCACATTACTCCAAGCACAGTGCCTCATCAACTTCTCATATTTAAGAGAGCTCTTTTATTCTCTATCTTCATATTCTAAAGAAGAACTAAGGCGATAAATTGACAAAAACCGCGGCCATCAAACATATCAGCCTCAAACCATTCAACTCTATGCAACAACTATAAAGACAAAACAAGGCGTGATCCGACTTCCAGCTTACTCGGAGGCGTGCAAGATTTTCCCCTCATGCATTAAGTTCCAAACATCATATTCCTAACTTAACGATAAGTAATTTTCGTAATTAATACTCATACTTAGTACTACTCGACCAACAAGGATCAAATAAAAAGGACACAAATTAAACACAATTATATATTCCCGCTTATAAACGGAAACACAAAATAACTGAACAGGTACATAGCCTAAATTCAGTACACCAAATAAATTACAACGAGCTAAAATTTACGGTCAAATAGAACCTTGTTTCACCAACGAAAATTACAATAATACGCTATATTTTATTAGAAATAATTGTTCTGTACTGTTTAACATGCAAATTACTTATTTTGTACATTTTCATTCTAATAAATAGGCTAAATCATAAATATCCTATCCTGAAATTCCTGTATCTTTAACTCCACGCAAAACATCTTTTGCAGACCTTTTTATGGTTTTCCATAGGGCTTGCCTCCCCGCCCCCCCCCCGCCCCCCAACAACAACAACAAAGTAGCTTGTAGGCTTACTCCCTGAATAAGCGAAAAAAACGAAAGTAGAAGATGTAAAGATACTAAACGAGCAATTCCACTGCTAAAGCAAATAACCTTAACAAAAGCAACCTTACTTATGAAAGCCTTACCTTATAGCGTCTTGACAAGATCAAATCCAAAGAATGTTTGGATGAGGACCATCACCCACTCAGATTTTTTTTCTTATCTGAAGGAAAACAAGACAGACAAAATAGCACAAACCTATCCCATGCGCTAGGAACTGAAAAGAAATCAGAAACCTTGCCGTTTTTAATGTCTTCCAAATAATACGTACTATTGTCATATAATGCAAACACTGCTAGACCTCCACCTAAACATTATATATATATATATATATATATATATATATATATATATATATATATATATATATATATATATATCTGGGGTGTGTGTGTGTGTGTTTTCTATCAAGTAGCAGAACAGGTTTTTTCTGGTGGAGAGACGGTGGTAGTTTTTTACACTTCCAAAAGACCTAAGACTAATATATTCTAGCTCTGTAAAAGACATTGGAATCTGACATACTTGAGTCGTCTAAAAAGACCCAGAATGTTAGCATAAAATCTCTTAAAAAAACATATCAGAATATTTCCTACCCATCAAAGACCCATTAGTAATTTTGTATTCCTCTAAAAGCCCCAGGATTAGAATTTCTAAGTGCTTTACGCTTTACACTTTACCCTCACAATTTAAATACTTTACTCAAAAGAAATGAAAGCCCCAGGCCGTTATGCAGAACGACAAGAAATAAAGTTTGAAGGTAGAGAGATATATGGAAACTCAAGGCCGCGCGTTGTAGAGGCGAATGAGTTCCAAACATTTTAACTTTTTAGAAAACCCCCAATTCTCCTCTCGGAAAAAGATTCAAAATGGAATGAGAGAGGAGATAGTACGTCAGAATCTTGACTCAATGCTAAGACTACAGAAGATGTGCAAAAAAAATATTCGTGAAGCCTGTGTCGTTTTTCATCTTAAGACTGTGAAAAGGGAGAGTTGGAGTTGCTGGACAGCAAGATAAAGAGATCCATCAAACGAAGATGATGAAGTACAAGCGTCTAAAGGTGGACAGGTATGAGGCGTTCGAGGTAAACTAAGACTAAATTGTGGAAGAAGCTAAAGGCTGAAGGGATGTTGCACACACCCTTTTGGTAATACCAACAGTGTACCAAGTGAGGTGCACTGACGGTGCGAGACCCTACGGGAGCAATTCCTCCTGAAAAGGATCCTCGAAGCAATCGGCTTAACTAGAACTGCAGTGTTCCGCATACCGCGCTGTCTAGGAAATGAAACGGAAATTAATTCCAAACCATTTGAGACTACAAATACATTAAAAAGTCAAGCAAATTAAATTTTAACAGATTAACATAGTACATCTTACGCCTCTCTCTCTCTCTCTCTCTCTCTCTCTCTCTCTCTCTCTCTCTCTCTCTCTCTTCCTCCGTGTTTTCTTACGTTTGTTAAATATTCATTTTTTTATGAAAAATTATACGTGTGTGTGTTTGTGAGCTCAAGCGCCTCTACCACCACTGCCATGAGTACTAATCTAAGGTATTCGTTCAGTGGCTTCTGAAGGCAAGTAAAATTTTCTTGAAGCTTTCCAAAATAAACTCGAAAGATAGAATGAAGGAAAAGGAACCAGGCAATAGAGTACCTTTGTCCTGCTTGACAGATTCACAAACAGCAGCAGATTCCAATATGCGACAAACCCAGACGAAATGTAAGCGATGCACACCAAAGAGCAGAGCAAAGCGGAGCGGAGCAGAGCAGAGCAGAGCCAAGAAGAACGGAAATCCAATTGAAAATCTCGAAATTCCTCAAACGTCCAGAGACTGGAGGCGTTTGATCTCTCGGCCTCCAAAGGACATCGTATCCTACTCGCCTGGAAAAATTCCAAAGGGTAAAACTTTTATTTGATTAAATAAAAAAAAAGCCAGACTTCATATCACAAGGATTTTGAATACTATGTTCTCGCTTGAGCTGTCCCATGCAGGTAGCTCTCTCTCTCTCTCTCTCTCTCTCTCTCTCTCTCTCTCTGTATATACATATATAAATTTAGGACCTGTCTCTTTAGCATGAATATCTAAATAAGGATAGGAGAACAATAGTAGAGACGACATCAAGCAGCCGTCTATTTAACTATCGGTCAACTGTCTGGAATGTCAACAGGAAAAAGACAATGCAAAAACTACAGAATAAACAAAACTTTACAGCCAGTCTTTAATGGGACTCACAGGAAAGAATATGCTCACACTACAGCTCTTAATGAGGAATTAGTATGGCTCAAATTTAAGGACAAGGTGATGTACGATGTTTGTAGTTGTTTTAAAAGTCCAGCACGAAGAAATGCCAAAATGGGTCACTAGTTTCTGTATTGTCAGTGACTTCGCAGACAAGCAAACAAGGCCGAGTAAGGAAAGATCTTTTGGTACGAAGAACCTGTTCAGTGTTCAACTGATGCTGCCACAAGCATCAGAGATCAGGCAAAAAATGATCTTCAGGTATAAACAGTGACGAATAATGCATCATTTGCGACATGGAGAATGATTAAATCACGAGGTTGTGGGCCCGCGGAATCTTTTCGCTGCTGTCTTCCCTATCCTCCCGATCCCCTACCTACCCTACCCCCACCCGGACCAGACAAACAGGCTTGCAGAAGGTGGGAGGATGGCTCCCTACCATCCCGTGCCCCTGCCCACCCCATCCGGGGCAGACAAATCGGTTTGCAGGGGGTGGGTGGCTGTGTCACGTCTCCCCTACTGTCACCGGGGGGAGAACAAACAAGATCCACTCAGATATTATTATTATAGATTTTGATGGTTTTTCTTTTTTTTTTCAGAAAACATGTCATGTAAATATCTGACAACTGTCTGATTTATTATTTCTACCAAATAATATCGCGTAAATATTAATATCAGAGATGAGTTTTGTCCATATTCCTTGTAAAAGTCAAAGCTATTAATACGCTCTTGATTGCAAATTGCAACATTCTGATGACGGTTGAGCCTTCCATGCACATTTTTAGTCATTTTGAGAAAGGTTTCTGTCGTCTTTAATAAGGCATGAAGATACTCTAGTTTTTACTCATTCGAGGGTTACAGGATTACTTAGGGTTTGATATTCGTTTGCACTGTTGTATATGACATCAACGTAGATTTTAAAGGCAGTTCAAAACATTGTACAATTTTAAATACACTTCCTCGATATGTAGGTTGTAAGTTATGTAAATCGAATGCCCACTGCTTCTTATTAGATGATAAAAGTGTCATTACTGTTATTATTATGAGTGACCCTATATCTCTCTCACTCTCTCCTTTTTGATGATACTTAAATATTAAAACTTTCCTTCCAAAGGAGGCAAGAAGAACAGATTGCATGGAAAACAGACTGCACAGAACTCTCTCTCTCTCTCTCTCTCTCTCTCTCTCTCTCTCTCTCTCTCTCTCTCTCTCGTACGAAAACCCTCACTCTTTTAAACAAGAGATTGTACATCAGCCGAAAAAACTCTTTAAACTGGAACATGTCAGTACCACCACCCGAATAAAAGTGTATACGAGCACAATATACTGCAGTAATCCGTTACAGGGAAATTAAACAACAAACTGGGTCAAAAATATAGTCGTGCCTATAAAATACCGCTCGGTAAAAAACGACCTCATTTCGAATGCAACTCGTTAACATCGGCGAACAGCTGAACTACTGAAAACTACCAAATTTCAAATCGATATTAACTACTACATTAATCTCCATACTAACGCCAGCAACATCCATCTGAGAGAGAGAGAGAGAGAGAGAGAGAGAGAGAGAGAGAGAGAGAGAGAGAGAGAAGGGATTGCTTTGGGTAGAGATATCAGAACTGAATATAGTGATCCCCAGAGAGAGAGAGAGAGAGAGAGAGAGAGAGAGAGAGAGAGAGAGAGAGAAACGTCACAGCATATATCACTCGATCCACAATCCAATTGACTCGAAGAAGAAAAGGAAAAATTGAAGCTTTACGGCGTTAAACGGGGCGTGAAGTAACCGACTGTTCAAAGGCGGCACCAGGAGACCACATGCCAAGCTGAAAGCTTTAAGTCTCTCTCTCTCTCTCTCTCTCTCTCTCTCTCTCTCTCTCCTTCCACAATGCCTCCTGACAATAGACACACTCCATTACGCACCGAAACAATGACAGCTCCACGGGACAACACTGGCGTCTGCTCTCTCTCTCTCTCTCTCTCTCTCTCTCTCTCTCTCTCTCTCTCTCTCTGACAACTCATTTAAATGAGTGACCCAAAGAGAGGCGGGGAGTTAGAATAGTCCGGAGTAGCAAGCAAACTTCGATATCGTATTTCCCGGTGTTGCCAAAGTACCCCGTCGTCGGCAGCGTATGAGTTCCCCCAGATGGTCTCCACCTGTCGAGGCCAGCTGCGGAATCATAGGCCGAGAGAAAGGCGGATGAATATGTTGTTGCTGTTGTTATTGCTTTCCTGGTTCCTGTTTTGGTTTTTAACGATGCTGCTGTTGTATTAAAATGGAACTTCGTTAAAGAGATAAATTATATATACAAGAGAAATCCCTACATCCTTGGTGCCCAACCCAACCGTATTTACGAGGTTACTGGAAAGACCAGATTATATACTTGATAAATTTCGATTTATATTTAGATTTGCTACATTTTTCTCTGACGGTTTACTTATTTTGCCCCTGTTAAATAAGCAATCTGTTTTTAGATCACCATGCTTCCTCTTCTTCAGTGAAATGCTCATTTGGCTTCTTGCTCGTTTGGGGCTTTCTTGTTCTCAGAACATTGATTCTAAGAATTTATATCCATGACAGTAAGTTTACACATAGATATGCACGTTAATACGTGTATTCAAGATAACGGGAGTTAATGGGGGTGGGGGGGGGGGGATTTGGAAGGAAAGCGAGATGATAAAATTTCCAAAAACATAACAGGACTGGAAAATAAACGCCTCGTCTCCCAGCTAGAAAAGAAACAACTGACAGGCGAGAACGCGTTGAAAACAACTAAGAGCAGTCGCTGTTTCACAAGAGGCAAGAGATCACAATATCAATAGCCTCTCCCACAGCGAAAGCAGCGCTTTGATCAGCCTCAATGAGAACAATATAATTCATTATGCGAAACACATATAGAATAAAGCGACCTTCGTTAGCCGACTCATCATCACCCAAGTCCAGAACGTAAAAAGACTGAAAGGCCAGAAGCCCTTCGTAATTTGGAGGGACGGTTTCCGCTCCCGGTGAAATTCAGTATCAAAACACGAATATTATTTGGCTTCGAGATTTCCCAAAAGGAGCATGGAATTGTATTCACTCGGGCTTCTTCTACCCTTTTTATACAAGGATAACAAATGATGGTGGTCAAGGCGATAATTGCGGTTAGGTTACTAGAAATAACTAGTTATTAGTTTACAACTTATTGAGAGAGAGAGAGAGAGAGAGAGAGAGAGAGAGAGAGAGAGAGAGAGAGAGAGAGAGAGAGAGAGAGGACTCCTTTTCCCTCACGCGGAACTATGGACAGAGAGGGAAAGAGAGAAAAGAAGACGAGAATAGAGAGAGGAGGAGAGAGAGGAATTCTTGAAACTACAAGGTCCGATTAAACTTACGGGCGTAATAGCCACCGTCAAACGGCACCAGATTTTACTTAGAACAGGGTTCATACATTTTATTATTCCAAATTTATCATTAAGCCTGACTTCCTTTTAATCCTGCATGAGAGTTTACTGTATAAAAATCTTCAGCTATAAGGTTATCGTTATACAAAAAATTTAAAAAGTTTCTTAAAAAATTAAGTGCTTAAAAAATACTAAGTAAATGTAATATAAAACACACTTAAATGTATTTTGTAAATGTCACAGAAAACTATTCCTTAAAAGCTTTAAGAAAGTACCTTTTCCCCAAAATATAAGACAGATTTTTGCGTAACTTGCGCTTGACAAAAAAAAAATATGAAGGAAATGCACTGCATTTACACGTGAAAATTAACCGCACATTTTGGACAAAACGCAACAAAAAATCCTGGAGTTTTAGCATTAAAAATGATTATGAAAATCTGTTTTTATTTTGAGAACAATTCCACTTTAGAGGAAAACAGAATATACATTAAAATCTCTTCATAACTTAAGAACGTAATGATCTGCCGTTTAATTCAACTGAAACTGCAATGTAATTAGTGTTTCGAATGTGAATTGAACTTATAAGAAGCTATAATATATATATATATATATATATATATATATATATATATATATATATATATATATACACACACACATACATATATATATATATATATATATATATATATATATATATATATATATATATATATATAGAGAGAGAGAGAGAGAGAGAGAGAGAGAGAGAGAGAGAGAGAGAGAGAGAGAGAGAGAGAGAGGCATTTGTCAATATTAAAAAAACAGGCTCCCAGGAGCGAGAGACATTAAAGTCCCAAAATGGAATATGACAAAAGAAAACCTAGAAAATATGAAAACTTGCTTTTCTTCCGTGAGTTACAAAGCGAAAAGAGGAAAGTCTTCAAGAATCGATAACGGAAACTATCCCCAGCATCGATATGTAACCTTTATTGGCACCGAAACGCCATATACATAAATCTATGTCAAAAAAGTTTACAAAAAAGTTTCAGAGCGTTAAAAAAATACAGTTGGTCTGAGCAAACTTTTGTCCTTTATCAATCACACGGAATAGAAAAGAAAACATTTTAAAGCGATTACGTCATAAAAAAAATTGGGCTATATGTTTATACCTTGTTCGCTACCCATATTTTCTTAGTTTTTTAATTTCCCTTCAACCGTTTTGTTTTTTCAGTTTCATTCACTTTCTTGTAGTGTGTAGTTCAAAAACGAGAAACCCGCATTCGACCTCTAGTGACCTGAGCAGTGTCGTTGGTTGTTATACAAAGCATGAGACATATGTTGACCAATCAGCGGGAGGGAATACAGATTTGTGGATAAGAGAAGCCCGATGGATGCATCAGTGGCCAAGCAGAAGTGACACACGGAGGTTTGGCGCTGACCAATCAACGTGAAGGGCAAAGAGACTGATGTCTCTTCGATCTTCTGAGGGCGTCAGATGGTTGCGAAGGTGTTCAAAAGCGATTAAACTAATAATTACAAAAATTGGAAATTGACTGAAGGATTTCATTCCTGGAGACAATATTTTCCCGCTTACTCTTAGCCGGCAGGTTAGACATCTCGTAAGTCGAATCAAGAACATCTCGATAATTGTGTTGCATGATGAGGGTCACCATCCTCACACTGACAGGTGTGTTTATAAATAAGTTTGGATCTCTGAGGCTTGGGTGGACAGAAGGGACCTTTGATGTTCTGTAGTGTATGAAAGGTGCTCTTTGCCTAGTAACATATGGCGGTATTTATATATCCCCGCAGTGCTACCAGCAGACTGAACATTGGTAGTTATATTTTCTTTTATTCCTCTCATTTTCTTCATAGGCCGTTGTTATCTCACTGCAAAAGCAGAGGACTATTTGGCCATTGTTGTTCTCTCGAGTAATACCATGGGTTTACTACCCTTGTTGTCACCCTCTCAGCGCTGATATCAGCAAAGCCGTTGTCCATAAGTTGCTCCATCGATGCCAACCAAAAGTTTGCACTGAGCAATCTGAGAGAGGACACCACCGTAATGCCATCAATCTTTTGGTATATTGTGCCCCCCCTGGTTAGCCGAAAGAGACCTGCTGGGTATGACGCCGAGGGGTCTTTGGGGTTTCCTCTAGGATGCTCACAGAGGACTGAACCGGCATCACACAACGGCCAAGTTCCTAGAAGACAATGATGCTCTGGAGCCACTAATAAAGACCAGTTCAAAGAATTCGGCATAAGCGGTGACGCTGTGGCAGGCTGGGGTGAATGTCGTCAGTAAGGCCTAAAGAATAATATGCCCCTACCTCTTAGCCAGTTGATGGGTGGGAGTACGGATCTTGGCAACCACAAGTCTTGGAGCATTCCTGTCGATGTGGGTTTTCCCTTGTAAGTAACTAATATCATAGTCACCAACTGCCATTGGCCTCCGCTATGTGTTTGTTTCCATTCCTTTCTTTTCCAAGTGCTGGGCATTTTGGAGACTTCTGCACATCCGCTAAAACCATAATTCCAATATTAAAGCCGTATAATTTTTTCATTGTTTCCGTCTATCTATTTCAGATACCTGCTTACAGTAATTCATTCCCTCTTTTTCTTAGATTGGCCTTTCCAGTCTTCATTACAATTTTACCGAAGATTATCTATGTCAGTCTTAATCTTATTTACATACTGGAAACACACACACACAAGCACACTCCCTCTACCTCGGAATTAATATATTTTCATATATATTAACCGAAGGGGGAATTTTTTACTTGATAAGTAATTCGTCGCCTCAGGCGCGAACCACGGAACCAAGAATTCAGGAGGTACAATGAAGCTCTTTACGTACAAGGCTTAATGCGTATACATACATACATATATATACATATATATATATATATATATATATATATATATATATATATATATGTGTGTGTGTGTGTGTGTGTGTGTGTGTGTGTGTGAGTGTGCGTGTGTATGTATACACATATACAATTCACTCGATTCCATGTGATCTCGATTTATGGCGAAAATACATACATATATCCCCCCTTCTATGAGTCTATACATACAACTAAAAATGTCATTCTCTCCAGGGTAGCGTGGTGGCCATCATAGCTACTGGGCCCAAGCTCCACAAAACAATCCCCCTAGGACGCCAACTCATAACTTCTGGTGGGAGGTACATTTGGACATCAATAGCCACATCCTTTGCAAAGTTCACTATGCCTACACAAAACTCTCTCTCTCTCTCTCTCTCTCTCTCTCTCTCTCTCTCTCTCTCTCTCCCCTAGTAGATCAAATTATATATATATATATATATATATATATATATATATATGTGTGTGTGTGTGTGTGTGTGTGTGTATGTGTGTGTGTGTGTGTGTGTGACAAAGTTACCATCAATGATGTCAATGCCACAAAGGAGATCGCTTATATCAAAAATTGTGAAAGGAAAAAGTGTGCCCCCACACACACACACACATATACACATACATACATACATATATATATATATATATATATATATATATATATATATATATGAATAACTTGATCACGAAATACATAAAACGTGATGCTATGTATAAATAAATGTGGTATTGCCTTTATATATATATATATATATATATATATTATATATATATATATATATATATTATATATTATATATATATATAGTGATATAGTGTAAAAAAAAATAGTCTCTTGTCACTGATCTTCGCCGGATTAATGTTTTTATTATGCCCACAATATTGCACTCACTTTTCCGATCTTTCTGAAAAGAAAACCTGACGATGGAAGGGAATGTGCGCTTTCTTCTAGAGTAAGACCAAGAGAGCTTTCATGAATGTAAGCAAGTCATCTCGTATGAATGACACAGTGTTCAAAGCCTATATGCAATTGGAAATCTGGATTGCAAAGATTACGATTTCAAGTACACGGTTTGAGCACCAAAGGTAAAAACTGACAGATGCCATTCCGAGAGACCAAAGTCACCCCGCCAACAACGACCCAAAGTAAATACAGAAACCGAGAATTCGGGTGTCCTGGGAAATGGATTCTGTCCAGAATTTGTCCAGGGTGGAAACATGCTTATGACCGAGAAACTTGAAGGGAAGACGCTAAGAAAGTAGAAAGCCTCATTTTCGCAATTTCCCTTACGGTATCATTTTCCTCTCCTAATATATTCATGAGGGCTTTATTCCCAAACCGAAATTACTTCGTCACACTCTTGATTCATGTCTGTATAACAATGAATAGCAAGTTAATGTACGCCTTTACTTTTATATCATTGTTCTAAATTATTTGAAATATTCAACGTCTTTATTCTTTTCTCCATCCAGTGTTATTTCAATTATTTGCGCATACTATGTCCTCACTGCTTTTGTGTTCCCAAATCTACGCATGTATAATGTAATCTATTGATCTAGTTTTCTAAATCTTTTGGCGATTTTCTGAATAAAACCGCAGCATCTCCATAATCTATTTCAGGTCTGTTAAATTTAAACCTTCTCTACCATCTTCAACATTATTTTTCATCGTAAATTCAGTGAAAAGGACAAACAGTGAAAGTGACATAACATTATACAGCAGCACCTCCATTATTTACAGCAAGACTTCATGAACATTAACTTTGCACCTACTTTGTTCATGGGCTGATTTCATTCAGTTTTACATATTTAACGGGAATGCCATAATGACGTTCAACTTTCAATAATACTGAACTCTGAACGTTCTCAAATGAATTATCGTAACCAACAAAGGCAATCCGAAGGGTATTTTTATATTCTATACACTGCTGGCTGCAATGTATTTGATCTTTGCAACGCCTGCATTTTATCAGCTTATTTCTCCAGTGAATATGGTGCGTTTTGAGAATACGCTGATATTTATGCAATTTTATAGATTCTCGTTTGCGCGTAAACACACACACACACACGTATACACACATTTATATAATACATGCACAAACACGACGCGCACACACACACACATACATATATATATGTGTGTGTGTGTGTGTGTGCGTGTGTGTGTATGTGTGTGTTTGTGTGTGTATGTTTACGCGCAGACAAGAATCTATAAAATTGCACAAACATACGTGTATTCTCAAAACGTCCCAATCAGAATCTTTCGTACAGATTTTTAGCGTTATAGTACGTATACTTATCCTTCGATGCCTGTTGACGGCGTTCCTCTTGAAGAAACAGAGGGTTGAGCCTGCTAAATACACACTGTACCGCATCTTTAAGCTGAGTGCTAACCCAATATCCAGGAAGCCATATTTCGTTTCTTAAGCACTGTATAAATTCAACCTGTGCTGCTATGCATTCTGAAGGGATAAATTTGTTAAATGTGCAACGCAGAGCCCTTATTTTAAATTTACTTGTTACCTATTTGCTTGTTAATTTACTGTATACTTACTTTTATTTACCCTCCCTGCAATAACACGGCAAAAAACTCCTTGCTTCTTGATTTCTATCAATAAAGGAGTAATAAAAAATTATGCTAAGACGAACAATATCATAATTACATACAAAAATATGGTTATTTATAGACAAATAACTCAAGTAAACTCTTTCTGGTACGTACTGACAATACAGTAAAGAATCTTAACCGATTCTCAAGAAATTATTTCTACATCCAGGTAAAACATCTTTACGTTAAAGCTGATGAATAGCGCCCTCTCTTTATACCTGTGAAAGAAGGAATATATCCTAAGAGAGAGAGAGAGAGAGAGAGAGAGAGAGAGAGAGAGAGAGAGAGAGAGAGAGAGAGAGCTCAAACATTATTTATCATTAATCAAAGATTGGCATCAACTATTAATAAGGCCCTAAGACTTTCCAATTTAGAACTGAGACTGAATTACTTATGGTCTGGGGAAAAGGATTACATGGGAGAATTTTCTGATCTGTTTTATTTTCTTTTTTTTTTCTTTCATCCTTTTTCCTAGTAGATCTGACTTTTAATTAACTATTTTTTCTTCTTGATTAATTATGCCTGGACGCGGAAGTGCTTGAAAATAAGTAGCTCGACAAAGCACACGCACAAACATACATACACACACATATATTATATATATATATATATATATATATATATATATATATATAATATATATATATATATCATTTCTTTTGCCAAGTATTTATGCATTTGTCACAGGTGCAGCGACTTCTTAATTTCCCTATTTTCCTCACATTTGTTAGGATACGCTCGTTACTACAAGGCCCAAACGCAAGAAACAAATGAAGAAACCATTAATCCGTGGCACGATTCGAACTCAAACACGATACGTCGGAGTGAGGTTTCCTTTACCCACTCGGCATCAGCACCTATAGTTCAGAACGACCTTCAATTCATTTTTATTGGAATATTTACTGACTTAAATAAATCGACTAAACGTAAACAGAATATATAAAAATCCCTTTACAATGGAGCGGCACTAAGCTATCTACCCAATTATTTTACGGGGTAACGTACAGAAGAGTTATTTTTCACTAAAATGTACGATGCATATAATTTAATGACCAAATAGATGCTTCGTATACATTGCTCCCAAACCAAGTCAAACAGCCGCGTTATGAAATCCGTGTAATATTAGCCCGACCTGACCTCGGAGCAAACACGCCTGTTGGTGATCATGGGGCGACCTCTGCTAATCTGCCCTCGACCCCCCTCGTACCAACGCCATCTTGCTCGTACCCCACTGACCATACCTCTGAGCCTTTCTTAATCCCGTGTTTGGGCCAACAGGAACTTTACGTTAATCCTCTTCCGAATCCTGAGAATAAATCCCAGCTTGTCATCTCGCCCTGCCTTTAGTCCCCGTCGAGATTAATGCCTGCTCTCCTATTGTGTCGTCTGTCAAGTATCAACAACTTACGAACAATGACAGGACGAGAAAGAGAGAGATTTACAGTCCTACTTCTAGGCTACGCAAACAAGAATCACGGGAAAATTACCTTAAAGTTTCTATGAGAAAAAAAAGAGAGGGAGGGGGGAAATGGCAATAATTGTCTCGAAATGCATTGCTCTACGTCACCTACTCAGAGTAATTTAAATTCCCGGTTTCTTCGAGAAAATGTTTCTGAAACATCGTTGATATTTTAACAAAGAAAACAGTGAACTAATCTAATGCTACGAACGATGAAGCAGGTGAAAAGATAGTGGGTAAAAAAAAAACAGACACAAAGTTGTCCCGCGCCTTATAAAAAAAATCAAATTCTAAATTTCAATAGCAAATGCAAACCAATAACCAACAATGGAAAGAAAAAAAACTGAAAAGAACACCTACTAGTATTTCAAGGCCAACCCCTAGAGAAAAGTAGAGAAAAAAGCTGCGTCAATCCGGAACTAATTACCAGTTCCGCACAACTTTTCACTCTCATCAAAACTGCATCACCAACTTCAGCTCGGCAGGCAGAAAAAAAACAAAAACAAGAGGCTATCATTCAGCACCGGGAGATATGTGATATTGACTTAACTGCCTCTGTCCCAGAGAGAGAAGTTAAGTGAAAGAGGAGGAGGAGGAGGAATAGGGAAAGAAAATAAAACAATTTGTCTTCTTGAATCAGAGAGAGAGAGAGAGAGAGAGAGAGAGAGGCTTCGTTGCCTTCCATTATCGAAAGAAAGCAAACACAATATACACCTCTCCCCAAAGACAACACTACAAAGGAATGGGGGACAGACGCGGTAAGTCCTCTTAGCCAATTACAATAACATCGCTTTCTCTCTGCAGAGAGAGAGAGAGAGAGAGAGAGAGAGAGAGTGAAATTTATTATACTAAAAGGATAAGAGGCATGCCAGTATGGGACAGAATATTAAAATGGAAACGGCACTATTTTAACCTAGGAGAATAGTCAAGTTATGAGTAATTTTATCCATCTTGGCTACTCTACATTGCGTAACTAAGTGTAAAAATATTTACATATATGCATACATAAAACACTCATAAAAACACGTCACTTGTCATGTAACTAACTTTAGACACTGAAAAATATTTTTTAGAAGGAATATGTAAGGTAAGAACTTGAAATCACACATTCGTTTGAACACAAAAGGACATATCATTTTTTCTCATATAAACAAAGGAGCCATGTACAATTGCACACACAGTATCTTTCTCTCACACATCGAACACACACGCACAAAAATAACGAGAGAGAGAGAGAGAGAGGGAGGAGGAAGAGACATGAGGGGGAGAGAGGGAGGGAGGGGGGGGGGTGGAGGGGGGGAGGGAGGGGGAGGGGAGGATAGGGGGGGGAGAGAGAGAGAGAGAGAGAGAGAGAGAGAGAGAGAGGTGCTTACGGGCTAATTACGATATCAGAAAAGCTTTCCGCCTTTATTAAAGCAGATAGCTCAGGAAATGCTCTCCCCCATTATTCATTCACCTTTAGCTTTGCGCTCTCTCGAATCGTGGGGAGAAGGACCCAGGTCCCGGGAGTCTAAACAGAGTCTAAACAGAGTAAGCTGACTTGCCGATAAGAAAGTAGCACTCACGAACTACCCGCTGCTCCTACCGGAGAAGGAATCCGCCCTTCCTTTCTAAAGCGACCATTCATCATCTCTTCTGCATGTTAATCACCGTTAACTAATGAACCTTTATAACCTCTTCTTCATGTCATTCACCATTAACTCTTCATTGGTCCTCTTGATTAATCGGATACCAACGATGAGCTATTGGTACTCTTGTTTATTTCCTCTTCATTCTAAAACATCCCTTTATCACCTCTTCGGTATGTCATTCATCGTCAACTCTTAACTCTTCCTTTTGGATTAATCGGATACCAACGATGACTAATGGAACTAATGGTTACTTCCCGTTTATTATCTCTTCTGCATGTCACTCACCATTAACTCTTAATTCTTCTTCTTGATTCATCGGATACTAGCGATGAGCTAATGGTACTTATGATTATTTGCCCATTACTATGAGAAAAGCTGCGGATCTCTTCAATTACCCTGGAATTCAACGTCTATTGTTTCTTTCGATGGAAGCCTCGACTATCGAGGGCTTCTTCCTCCACATAAAAATCGAATCCTTAAATTGTTTCCAAGATTGTAAACGCTGTTTTTCTAAACAAACAAATGAAATGAAGTTATGAGGTTTCAGTCTTTTTAAAGTACTGAATAAGTAAAACCATAAGATTGTAAAAATAATACACCCGTAGGAAAATTTAGTATGCCCATTTCCCTCAATGCAAGCGTTTCACCAGATTGATGGAGAATTTAAATGATTTTGCATTACCTTTTTTTACAAATCAAACACCAAATTACGATGATGGTGAAACCTAGACGGAAGCTGAGATCTGAATGCTGACTGGATTGACACTTTTCTCTTTCGTTTTTTGACATATAACACACATAACTATGAAGAAATGAATTATGGAAAAATAATGTTATATCGTCCCAAACTTACGAAAACAAATTTAAGTTTGATTCTTACAAACACACAAGCGTATGTAAAAAATAGCAAGACGGCTGTCACAAATACAAACTGATGTGGTTAAAAGAAAGGTTGCTACGTGCACAAACAAAAACATTATGTACAGAGGAAAAGGGCTGACGCTTGCACAAACGCAATCGTTCAGCAGCAGGTAGTACAGTACACACATCCGCGCTTGTTGTCATATTTGCTTCAGCTGCCGAAAGAGATAATGTTTGCTAAAAATAACTCGCATTCCCCGAATACACCAAAAGCAAATCTCTCATGATTAAACAAACAAACGCAAAAGTTTTGCGCTTCAAGTCGAGACACTCAAACATGCACCCCTACACATCTCTCTCTCTCTCTCTCTCTCTCTCTCTCTCTCTCTCTCTCTCTTTCGAGGTGCAAGGGAACGCTTGAATTCTTTGCATAACTCACAGACCGTTCTTCCTCCATTTATTTTGAAAGCAACGCGCGCTGTATTTTCGGAGTTCCAATTTAATAATCCGAGAGTGATCATTTTTCCAAGAGAAGTCCAGCCTGAATGATGCCGCCCTCCGTGAACGCGAGGAAGGTTTGAGGATGTTTTTGTTATAGGAGAAAAATGTTTTATTAACTGTTAATTAAACAAAAGCCTGATTAATTAACTGATTCAATATTAGAACTTTGCAGCACAGCCAGCAACTGTGTTCACCAATAATGGAGATAAAAGATCTTAATGAGTTTACTTACAAAGAAAAATATGTTGAAACCCCGAAACCTAATACCTATTGCAAATTCAACACAAGCTTAACTGCTCTGAACCCTCTGGACATACAACCTGAAAATCGAGCTCCTTTCCTGCAGCCTCGCCCTCCAAACCCGCCACCCCGCCTCAAAAATTGAAGCAGTCTTAAAACGCTGCTGAAATACCTCCCTTCCCCTCTTACGTAAATGTTTCCGGCCATTCCCCACCGCCGTAATCTATACGCTATCACCCGACCAATCATCGGCTTCATCATGGAGTGGTTTCCCTCGTAGAGCAGTTTGTTTGCCTACATGGACACTCTCGCTAATCGCGGGAGCGATGCTTAGGTGTCGACAGAGAGAGAGAGAGAGAGAGAGAGAGAGAGAGATTAAGTCTTCCGTGCTGGATTCCTTGGTGTGTTTGAACATGTACCTTCGCACTTATCATAACTACTTTCCCCAACACCCACCCCAAATTCCTCCGGGCCATATGCCCCCTTCATATCCTATCTTCCATCCAGGGCCCCCAACCATCCTGAGGCGCGCCTTGTCCCAAAAGCGCGTTTTCATAAGTTTCGCTACATTTTATGATGCAACTCATCTTTTCAACAAATTTCTCGCCCCGTTTTGGAATGATCCTCTCATTATCACGAGGACATCTTAAATTTGAGAGAGAGAGAGAGAGAGAGAGAGAGAGAGAGAGAGAGAGAGAGAGATTGCAAACATGTAAACAAATAGTCAAACAGATTTAAAGCAGTGGGGAAAATTGTTAGGAGAATCTTAACAATCTATTTTGAAAATCACTGAAACTCTATAATAATAATAATAATAATAATAATAATAATAATAATAATAATAATAATAATAATAATAATAATAATAATAATAATAATAATTATTATTATTATTATTATTATTCTTATTAATAATTATTATTAAATTAATAATAATAATAATAATAATAATAAGAGCATCAAGGAAATAGATACCCTAATCCAGACTGTAAGAATTGTATCTGGGGACATCAGGATGGAGTTTGGAATAGAAAAATGCGCCTTAGTCAACATACAAAAAGGCAAAGTAACGAGAACTGAAGGGATAAAGCTACCAGATGGGAGCAACATCAAACACATAGATGAGACAGGATACAAATACCTGGGAATAATGGAAGGAGGAGATATAAAACACCAAAAGATGAAGGACACGATCAGGAAAGAATATATGCAGAGACTCAAGGCGATACTCAAGTCAAAACTCAACGCCGGGAAATTATGATTAAAAGCCATAAACAAACATGGGGGCAAGTGCCAGTAATCAGATACAGCGCAGGAATAGTCGAATGGACGAAGGCAGAACTCCGCAGCATAGATCAGAAAACCAGGAAACATATGACAATACACAAAGCACTACACCCAAGAGCAAATACGGACAGACTATACATACATAACACGAAAGGAAGGAGGGAGAGGACTACTAAGTATAGAGGACTGCGTTAACATCGAAAACAGAGCACTGGGGCAATATCTAAAAAACCAGTGAAGACGAGTGGCTTAAAGAGTGCATGGGAAGAAGGACTAATAAAAGTAGACGAAGACCCAGAAATATACAGAGACAGGAGAAAGACAGAAAGAACTGAGGACTGGCACAACAAACCAATGCACGGACAATAAAGAACTAGCCAGCGATGACAATTGGCAATGGCTACAGAGGGGAGAGCTAAAGAAGGAAACTGAAGGAATGATAACAGCGGCACAAGATCAGGCCCTAAGAACCAGATATGTTCAAAGTACGATAGACGGAAATAACATCTCTCCCATATGTAGGAAGTGCAATACGAAAAATGAAACCATAAACCACATAGCAAGTGAATGCCCGGCACTTGCACAGAACCAGTACAAAAAGAGGCATGATTCAGTGGCAAAAGCCCTCCACTGGAGCCTGTGCAAGAAACATCAGCTACCTTGCAGTAATAAGTGGTACGAGCACCAACCTGAGGGAGTGATAGAAAACGATCAGGCAAAGATCCTCTGGGACTATGGTATCAGAACGGATAGGGTGATACGTGCAAACAGACCAGACGTGACGTTGATTGACAAAGTCAAGAAGAAAGTATCACTCATTGTTGGATGTCGCAATACCATGGGACACCAGAGTTGAAGAGAAAGAGAGGGAAAAAATGGATAAGTATCAAGATCTGAAAATAGAAATAAGAAGGATATGGGATATGCCAGTGGAATCGTACCCATAATCATAGGAGCACTAGGCACGATCCCAAGATCCTGAAAAGGAATCTAGAAAAACTAGAGGCTGAAGTAGCTCCAGGACTCATGCAGAAGAGTGTGATCCTAGAAACGGCACACATAGTAAGAAGAGTGATGGACTCTAAGGGGGCAGGATGCAACCCGGAACCCCACACTATAAATACCACCCAGTCGAATTGGAGGACTGTGATAGAGCAAAAAAAAAAAAAAAAAAAAAAAAAAAAAAAAAAAAAAAAAAAAAAAAATAATAATAATAATAATAATAATAATAATAATAATAAATTGATAAGTATCAAGACCTGAAAATATAAATAAGAAAGATATGGGATATGCCGGTGAAAATTGTACCCATAATCATAGGGATACTAGGCACCATCTCAAGATACTTGAAAAGGAATCTAGGAAAACTAGAGGCTGAAGTAGCTCCATGGCTCGTGCAGAAGAGCGTTCTAGAAACAGCGCACATAGTGAGAAAAGTGATGGAGTCCTAAAAAGGCAAGATGCAACCCGGAACTCCACATTATAAAAAACCACCCAATCGAATAGGATGACTGTAAGGAAAAAAAAAAAAATAATAATAATAATAATGAACACTGACCTTATCCCAGTTTAGGGGTTCAATGAAAAGGTGACAAAAGGTATATAGTGATCGGCTAAATATATGGAAACTAATAAATCAGTCAAGATAACAACAATATCAATAATAATAATACATGAAGTGAAACCGTTTTAAAGTATTCGTTTATGCATTGCTACTATTTGACATGTTCTGAGATATTACGCAAAAAAAATTTTTTATTTCATTACAGCTCTTTTCTTTTGGCTACACAAACTTCTCGTCCATATGGAAAACAAAGAAACATTAATAATAATAATAATAATAATAATAATAGTAATAATAATAATAAAATAATAATAATAATAATAATAATAAATCTCTGTGTTCAATTGTTTTCTCGCTAAACAAAAAGGGAACAAACGCAATATGATCCATTTATTATTCCCTTGGAATTGGGAATAATAAAAATTTTTACTAAATTCAATAATCGTTTAAATAATCTTTCGAATATCTTACATGAGCACCGTACCCCTTCCCAATTCACGGAACAAACACATCAGCAATAACAATAACCCGAACATCAATGACAACCCGAGATCCAGCTGATGATAACATGACTGACATTTCCATTAAGAGGTTATTTTAAGATTCTCTTCATTCATCAACAATGGACAAAGAAGAAGCAACCTGGAAGAAGAAACCAAAGACCGCGTAAACCAAACGCCCAAATGAAAGCAAACATCCTTAAGTGAAAGAACATTGTTTCCTTTAAATCCAAATCCCCTCTCCCAAATCTCATCTCAAGACTGGTCCTACCCCCGCCCACTCGCCACCCCCCCCCCCCCAACGGCCCCTTCCCCTTTACGCATCCCATCTCCCCACTTTCGTGTTCTGGTGTCACCCTTGTCGGTAAATCCCCCGTTTTCTTAACATAAACGCCATCCGGCGATTGTAATTCATTCTTCCTTTGACGCCCACACTTCCCCTCCGGTGCTAGTCTGTTCGTGTCTCTCAATATTTCTCTCTCTCTCTCTTTCTCACTAATACTTGAGTATTGCACTCTTGAATACTAATGTATATAGTACTCTCTCTCTCTCTCTCTCTCTTTCTGACTAATTCACACTAAAGTCTTTGCGTATTTGACTGACTATGTATCTTTCTCTTCTTAATATACATTCGACTCTCTCTCTCTCTCTCTCTCTCTCTCTCTCTCTCTCTCTCTCTCTCTCTTCTCTCTCTCCCTCTCTCTCTCCTTCTCTCATATGAAAGTCCGAGATTTTGATTGATTATATATCTTTCTGACTTATTATTCATTCAACTCTCTCTCTCTCTCTCTCTAATACTAAAGTCTAAGCGTCTTGCAGTTAATTATTAATACATCACTCTCGCAGGTAATGCATTAATGTGTCATTAGAATGTGCCATAGCGAAGAGGCGCCGTCTCCAAAGTCTGTCCGTCACATGCATGATTACTAATGGCACGACAACGCAAGACGAGAGTAACATGTCTAACATACCAGAGTAAAGCATGTCTTGATTTAATCAATCTCAATGAATGCCGCTATACTCCGATAGCCTTTACTGGGTTTCTTTTCCTGAAAAACTTATTTGAAAGGGAAAATCTGGCGTCATGCCAAGCATGCCTCGCCTGTTCAAATCTTAAGTTTGCCCCAGACTCCCTAATGAGGTTTAATGTTGACTAAGGAGAAAATCTACCTGCAGGTTGCCATTCGAAATTCTAATCACGTTAGAAAAAATTTTACTTCCATAGAGCGCATCTGCTCATTACAATAAAGACGAATCAAGTTTCTGAAATTAACTCAGTCTGTAAATACGAGCGTCGAGCTGACTCCGTCAAATGAACTTTGCCTTTCCCCATCCTGTTGGTCCCATCTTGCTCGCACGAAACAAGGAGAAAAACTTTCGTTTTTATGATCCCTGGAGACCAGATACATGAATAACATTTTTCTCGTTTACATATTTTCTTTTTCTTTTACCTCGCTCTCCCCCTACCTGCCATGGAACTTCTCCTTTAGGGCTGTCTGCTCTCATGATCACGAAACGACCCATCTCCCCACGCATCGTACACACGAATGCACGAACACAGTCGAAGTAGACTCTGAATTCAAACGCCTCAGGCGCTCACAACCTACGACCCTATCTTTCTTCCGATACGTTGATGACCACAGTCGTTGCAATGCCAGTTTACATTACAATAATCAGTCAAAACACTTCGTCATCTTGGTTGGGTTCCTCACTTAAGCAACGGCAAAAGACCAATCCAAGAAGATTATAGTTTGCTTCTTACTTCCCTTTTTCTTTGTACGAATAATTGTAATTACAGATGATCTCATTTCATTCTGTATGTGATGGAAACAATTCTTCAATAAATACTAATAATGCCAATAGAGCAGAATACTCTCCATCAGACAGAGCAAAAGTAGCCTTTCTCTAGTCCACAAGCAGTGCGATAGTCTTTACTGTACTTTTAAATAGCTAATAGCTAACGCTACACTAAGTATAATATTTTGTATTACTAGAACGTTTCTCTCTAGTAAAGAAAAAACTATCCAAATATTTTCTAAACGTTCCTCTGGACCCTTAATTAAACATACACGTCCCTTACAAGTGTCTTTGGACAAGAAAGTCCCTTACGTGAAATCTCTGTTTTCTTACAGTCAAGGCAATCGTTACTAAAACAAATCTGGCATGCATAACACTCTCAACCACAGAAATCCTTTATCTTGATATCACTTAAAACGTTTTAGGCCAACCTAATAAAATAAAAATGTCGCTACGGCTAAAACGTTTCTCTGTCAGCAAAAAAAAGAAAAAAAAAACGTTGTTACTGTTTAAACCATTTCACTGTCGGCATAAAAGTTGGGAACGATTCCCGTCGCTAAAACGCTTCTGTGTTCTCATGGAAATTCTTTCCCGCCGCCACCAGAGGCCGGTTGATTGATTGAATCGAGCATTCCCTGTGACGCCCAGCTGAAGCTGGGATAATGGTCCCCCCTGAGGCTTCTATCATTCATGATAATAAACCTGAAGACTTTTAGTCTGATTACACGGGAACGCACGAAGCACTGGCGAGCCCTCGGAGGAGTCTCTGTCTGTCTGTCGGTCTGTGTCTACTTCTTGCTCCTTCAGGTCTCTTCTTTCCCCCTATCCAAAGGGACTCTTTTGTTCGTCTTTGAAATGCAAAGAGCAAATGCCATTTCATGCCAGCAGTGCTACGGAAATCTTGACATGTCTTTCTCAGTGGTGTTTTTTTTTTTTTTTTTTTTTTTTTTTTTTTTTTTTTTTTTTTTGTGGGGGGGGGGGGGGGAGTGGTTGTGGCAGTTTTGAAAATTAGTCGGCGCTCGTCTACCATTCCGTCTTGTATAAATTTCCACCTATATGCTCTGAACACATACACAAAGAGAGAGAGAGAGAGAGAGAGAGAGATTAGAGAGAGAGAGAGAGAGAATGAGAGAGAGAGATCGAGAGAGAGAGAGAGAGAGAGTTTTCGTATGGGGATAGGAGTTTGAAAATAAATTCTGTTCTCAACTCCTGACTATTTGTGAGCAAATGCTCTTCTGTAAGTTAGAGAGAGAGAGAGAGAGAGAGAGAGAGAGAGAGAATTTTTCGCATGTGGATAGGAGTTTGAAAATAAAATTTACTCTCAACTTCTGAACATATGCTCAAGGAGAGAGAGAGAGAGAGAGAGAGAGAGAGAGCGAGAGAGAGAGAGAGAGTATGAATAATAAAAAATGCTGACTATATAAACCGAAAAAAATTTTCTACAAATACTTCAAGTTGAATTACCGGGAGAAAAAACACACCGGGAATGAATGAGCTGTAGACTGAAATGCGTGGAACCTCACAGAAGAAGTAAAACCACTTATGCTCAAGAGTGAACGACACCAACAGCAGTTTTATTTCTTCTTTTCAGTCACTCCAAGGGCAATTCTCCTCATCAGCGCAAAATACCAGCTTGGATGTAACTGAATACTTTAATGCGATGCAGACAAAGGACGAAGATGTGTTTATTCAAGTGCTTTTTCTGCTCTTCCTTGGAAGACGTCGTCGAGGCGGGAAAATGTACCTTTACGAAAATCATTTCGTTAATATAAACGAAAAACGAGAAAGGAAAATACATAAAATGCACTCTATATATATCATCGAACATTTAAAAACAAATACAAAATAAGGTTTGTGCACGAGACTAAAATTGAGATGTTAATTTAGCCCCATCAAAATTATATTTATGCTATGAAAACAATCGTCTAATGAACATCTTGGTTCTAAAATAAAAAATACCAAAAAGAAAGTCGTGTACAAAGATCGGTGTGTTTGAATTAAAATGTAACTCAATATATTTTCGCTCCAGCAAATAACGTCTCGTTTTTTATGCTTCCACATTACATATTTATGTAGTCGTATTAAGCGTTTGGAGAAGAATATTTTATATACAAAATGTCCACATTCTGTTGTGAAACCTACATCATGTGAAGTCAAATATGCCGAATATCACTGCTTTGAGAAGTTTTGCTCTAGCACTATACATCTCGTTTCAATATTCCATATTACCCATTTACTTACTCGTGTCCTTTCTGACATACCTTTACTTACACTAATTCAGCGAGCACATGCATCTCCGAAATATTGACGTTCCCCGGCGGGAACCGGTACCAGAAGCAAGCAAGGCGACGTAAAATATCTCCCAAGTATCAAGATTCGGCGTCATGGAAAATATTACTTCCCACCGCCTCTTTAATGCAGCAATATCCATTTGAAAACCAACTTTTACACTATTTGTTGATCTGTTTATCCCTAGTATTATCCATCTGCTATTTCATCCTCTACATTAACTTTTCACTCGGTGGCATTATGTTTTACAATTTATGGCTAACCTTGTTTCATACGAGCAATCAATCAGTTTTAATAACAATTACAATAATGGAGGAAGCACTGAAAGTGATCAATCAATGGCCTGTGTCAGTAGTATGACATACTGAAGGAATAGTAAACTGGGCAATGGATGACTGGGAAAACATGGACAGAAACACAAGAAAACTGATAACCATCAGTAATGCACTACATCCATGTGCAAGTGTAGTAAGGTTCTGCTTACCAAACAGGTAAGGTGGGTGAGTAACGCAAAGTGAGGAGGTCTGTAACAACATTAGAAAAAAAATATAAACACTAAGCCAGTACCCTCGGCACAGTGAAGATGGGTGGCTGATAACAGCTTAACATGAAAAACTCAAATCTATTGCCGAAGAGCCTGAGCCTGACAATTGCAAGGAAAGAGTCACATGTCAAATGAAAGAGAAATGGGGGGAAAGACAAAAGCATGTCCGGTACCTGAGGCAGACTTGGATGTAGCTGGAGATGGCAGCTGGCAATGGCTGACGATGGGAAAACCCAAGAGGGAGAGTGAAAGCATTGTTAATGCTTTCACTACCCAATGAACTACGTACACGATATTTATAATATACGATAGATGGCTAAACACCATCATCACCTGAATGCCACAAATGAGAACAGAAGATGGAGACCATACACGACATTAAAGGTTTGTGTCTAGCTTCAGTCTAAATGGATAAAAAGAACAAATAGGAAGGTGCAGCAGGTGTCGTATCAAAAACGTCAAATCTAAAGCAGAAAAGTGTTCCCCCATATACACCAACAAACATATAGGAAAAATAATCATTCAAGGTGCTCTGGGACTACGACGTCAAGACTAACCATGTGATACAGGTCCGAAGACCAGACCTCATATCGGTAAATAAAACCAGAAAGTATCTCTGGCAGATGCAACCATACTTGAAGACACAAGGGCAAAAGCAGAGAAACAATAAAGTGCCCAAATCTAAATATGAAAGTAAGGAAACTACGGTGAGCAGAAATGGAAGTAGTACCTATCATCCCGGGAGCACTAGGAGTGTTAGAATCCTAAGAAGATAGAGAAGGAAGTTCAAATCCTCAGAAGGCAGGTTACAGCCCGGATCAAGCTTGCAATTCGGAGATACCAACCTGCTAAAGTTGTGAGAGAAAAAAAATAATTCTGAAACATATTAATGTAAAGAGCTGAACTTTTACTAGAGGGTATGAAATTAGCCAAAGGATGCAGGGATGCTTGGTTTACTTGGAAAAAATTACAAGAGTTTTTGTTTAATTGAACAATATTGACAAACTAATGCCAAAACAGTATCTTAAATGTGCAGTTTGGTTCCCGTAGAGTTACCAGGACCGTGTGCGTGTTCACAGTAAATGGTTAACCCAAAGCTAACAACAGGGCCAGCGCGTTGTCGTTAGCAACCACATAGTGATGTATATACATAAAACACTCATGAACAATGAACAATTTAAAAATGTGGTGGATAACAATAATTCAAGAAATGTATGTAACGAATTATTTAGTCTCGGTTAGAGTATCATAAAATCTTCGTCCTGATGTCTCATTTGCACAGGCACAAAACGAATGAAAACTTTTAATTTTCTAAAGAAATAAACAAACAAATAAACAAACATCTTTCTACTCATTATAAACATAAAAATATGGAAATCGGTAAAGAAAGACATAAAATCTGTATCCTGATGACCATTTGAAGAACCGTAAAACCTCGTCATATCACTCATTCTGAAAAATGTTCAACATTCGCCCTTGCTGAACGCACAGGAGATTATGACGTTGAGAGACGCGTAAACCGGATTCAGCCTTGCAATCCGGCCATAAAAAGGACCCCTCATTTCTCCCAATGTTATAAAAAGAGCGTCAGCTGCTTCCTTCTGAATCCACAATGAGATTTCCATATCCTCATTAAGATCCTAAAAATAACACTCACTAAAAAAACTTGTCTTTTCCTTATATCTCGATTTCCTGAACATGAATCTTTTTCAAATGTAAATTTCCGCACCAGAAAAGAGGGTCACTTCTTCCCTTACAGTTTTTTTAACTGCTAACGTTAATTTCCTCATAGATGAGCACTTCCATTAAGGCAGCTTTCAAGAAGAGTTATTGAAAACAGAGAAAAAGATGTTACAGTACTTCAGAATAAAACCCGAATACTAATCGATAAAAATAAATACCGACTCTAGGAATTCTCCTGGCCTTATCATAACCCACTGCCACTTCCAACACGGCCTGTTGTAAGTTTCAGCCCTAGGATGGTTAAACACTACAGGGTTTTTTTTCTAGAACTTGGAACCCCATTATTACTGTCATATTCAGAAGATGAACCCAACAGGGGTCACTGACTTGAAATTCAAGATTCCAAAGAACATGGCGTTCATTAGGAAGACGTGAGAGGAGGTAAAAGGCAATAAAGAAAGAAGAGATCTCACTTATTGTAAAAGAAAAAATAAATTCATAAATTATGAAATATATAAAAATGCATTGAAATGCAAGAATATGGTATTAGGATATTTTGAAAGCAAATGAATATACAAAAATACCAGTGAATTTGAGGACGGAAATGTCTATTAACAGTTATAGCCTGGTCGAAGATAGATGAAAATTTTATAGATAAGAGCCTCACTGGAGCAATTATTCTATTCATGGAATAGTTCCCGCCCAATTAAAACAAATAATTAAATATCAGTCTAAATGACATTCCGATATGAAATAGATTTTTCATATACAGGAATAATTTACAGATTATCATTGACTCATTCGTCTAATTAGTAGCATGCAGGTGTACTGGACAAGGCTGCAAAGTTGGGCGTAGTATCTTACACATTATGAAAAGACCGAAAGAATATAAAATTAAAATCATGCTTTGTCTATCTTCCAAAGTACTCTGTCATTTTCGAGGACTGAATGATTTATGAAAATTCGGCTATTAAGCACAGAACTTGGGGGCATTTATGACCATTCAGCGCTGAAGACAGCAAAATTAGAGTTTTGGAGTCTTTAGACAGCAAGCTGTAAGAAAAGAAGACAAAAATAAAGGCTAAAAAGTGGATGCTTCCAGGGGCCGACTGCAAATAACGAGAAGTATACTATACTCTGCTTTTTTCCATCTGCCCTCCACTCGCTTGTGGTGTTTACGTATGGTAACACTGCGTCCCGGGCTTTAGATAGTTTTAGGTAAATACAAGGATATCTGGGTGTACATTTGCAACTGAAAAGTGTTTTAATAATTTACTGTATACGAATTACACCGTTAATATTCGAAATAGGATATTATTATAATTGTTGAAAGTAGGCTGAATGTAACTATCTAAAGCCCGGGACGCAGTGTTACCACCATACGCAAACACATTAGGCGGGTGGACAGATGGAAAAAAACCGAGTATAGTATTGCACCAGGCCCTACGTTAGATTAGGTTAGTTCAAAGAACTAGTCAATAGGTAATTTGGTTTTGGGAAAAATAATGAAATTATTTTCTTCTGAGATATGGCGTCCGGCTTTTTCAGGGAAGGTTCGGTACTCGGTTACAGTCGGGAATATGCCGGCCGACTGGACACTGCAAACAACCTTTAGCAATGCCTACAGTGTACCATACTGACAGCTCTTCTCCTACAATGGTCATGAATCAAAGTGAAATCCAGTCCATATCACATCAAGGTAGGTAGTTTTCGGCTATACAATAAAAATATGCATGTCCATAAACCAGACAGCAGAGAATGATAAATAAAATCTCATCTTACAGAGGATGTGTAAATATAAATCACAGCACCACATAACATAATTTCTAAGCGAAGCAAAGTGATGGAGAGCAGGTTCTCAAAAACGAACAACAATATCTCTCATATTTGTCCCACGATGATAATGATCATCATGAGCCGAAGGTCAGAACCATCTTGACTGGAGTGGCAATATAACGGTCGTCAAAATGCGATGTTGGAATGCAAATTAAAACTCAGCCCGTAGACAACAGAAACAATCTATCAAAAGAACAACTCCGTTCAAACACCTCTTGACAATCTTCCAAAGCTTTCAAAAGCAATTGAAAAAATGTGACTAAATTTCTTCGGATCAATCGAGTTTTCTGTATGGACCGCGGCCCATTAAGCTTTTAACCACAGCACAGTGGTGGCCTGGTCTAAACGTTGCCAGACGCACGATTATGGCTAAATTTAATCTGATATAGAATAAACACTACTGAGGCCAAAGGGATGCAATTTGGTATGATGATGACTGGAGGGGTAGAAGATCGACATACAAATTTACAGCCCTCTAACCTCAGTAGTTTTTAATGTCTGAGTTCCATTAGAAAAAGTGCGGACGGACTACAGACAAAGTCATCTCAACAGCTTTCTTTTACAGAGAACTAAAATGGGGGCGCGGTGTGTGGGGGACATCGTTGCCAATTTAGTGGAGCTTCACACATACGCCGATGCCTTTACAAACTGTTTCCGTGAATTCTAGTTGTCTTAGCAATGCGATAATGATAAAATTACTCCAATATTTATGTATATATACTACAAAAAGATACGCTAATTTCACATATTTCCACGGTTGTGTGTAAGTCTTATACCTATTGTGGAGGGTAGACACATACCAATTGGCAACAGTGGTGGGGGCAGTGTATGACAAATCAGTGTCGCTCAACAGCCAAACAACGGCAATAACGACAATGAAGACCTCGGGATCGACAAAAAGCGCAAGCATCTCAGAATCGCGCGTCGCATCCAAATGAAGACGCCCCGGGCCGGGAGTCCCAGGGCGCCCATCCACGGCACAGCTCCTGGTGCAATCATCGCCCTCCTCCTTTGCGCTTCGCACAAAATACTTGAGAGGATGCCATCTCCCTCGACGCCGTCGTTATTCTTAGCGCAACTGAGGAGTGTGAGGACACATGAAAGATCCGGATTAATATCGACGACGCTTCCTCGAACATATTTATTAATAAATGAGTTTAGCATAAGAGGAGGGATGCGAGACACACACATAATTCCCGCATTTATTAATATTAAGCCGCGTGAAGTCCGTAATGAATTCAATTATATCGCCCAGTAATTAATAATCTAAACAGAAAAAAACGCTTTTGTTGAACGAACGACATTTTAAAGAACGCCACATACGGGACGTCCGGATTACAACTCTGTAAAAACGAAACGTAAATAAATTGGATTCGTAATTACTGTTGGAAAGAGTACTGATTGCCCATTTTCAGATCCGCAGAGTTTTTGAGAAGTCTCTCCACAGGGAAGAATGAAGCCCCGGAAGTCTACAAGGGCGGAAGTCTGCCCGCAATAGATCGCAATAACAGCCCTTGCATCTCAACGCCCATGGTGAATCCAGCCCTCATGGCTCACGCCCACGCTAATTTGTGACAAGCCGCTGTAAAGAACGGAAAAGTAAAACGAGCAATTAATAATGAAAGGGTGTGCGCGCGCCCGCGAGAGAGAGAGAGAGAGAGAGAGAGAGAGAGAGAGAGAACAGGCAGAACAGTTGTTTTAGCACATGTTGCTTTATAGGGGAAGTGGAACGAGATTAAGCGTACTCTTCTGTTAATTTGGATTTAATCAGTGCGGCCATAAAGCGATTCTCTTGTATGGCGAATTAAACATCACGTGACGTGAGTGATACACAAACTCTGCTTTAATGTCATGATATACTGAGTGTATTTATATATCTATCTATATATATATATATATCTATATCAATATATATATATATATATATTTGTATATGAGAGAGAGAGAGAGAGAGAGAGAGAGAGAGAGAGAGAGAGTAAAATATTAGGCTACAACGACAAGAGACATAATTGGCATACAGATATGCTGGCATAAATTATCTAAAAATCATTGTAAAACAAGAAAAAAGGTTGATATATATTTAAAAATAAAAAAAAAGACAGATATCGGAAGCCTAAAAGAAACCTAATCACACATCAACCCTGCAAAAATAAAAAAAAATAAATAAAAAAATAGACTACAACAACAACAACAGCAACAAAAGAAGAGACAATAACTTGTTATAACAAATGGTAGGTCCTCTCTCCCAACAAAGGTTTAAAAAAAAATCCTACACAGATATTTACCATTCCCAAAAGGTCTGAGGCTGTTGGGGAGGGGGGGGGAAGGGGAGAAGACTTATGGCAGTGGGGAAGAGGGTGTTCGAAAACTGGCTTACTTATCATCGTAACAAAAAGATCAAAATTGTGTGACAGGGCCCTTAAAAGTTTCTTCTTTTTTTTTTTTTTTATCAAGGGGGCGGGGGGAATGGTGAATATTTGTTGTAACACGTTTCGTTTCCTAGTTATCGATATATATTACTGGAACCACATCCCACCTAAAATAGGTCATAAAATGACCCATTATAAAAGGAGAAGCTACGGGATTCATGACGCAGAAAAAGGTGGAAGGCTTGAGTGGTCTGGGAGATGAAACACGGGTTCAAAAGTTTCACTTACCAATTAAAAAAGTTAATTAATCCTCGTGTTCGTTGTTTACAAAATGGGGATTACTGATGCAAAAAAAAAGGGGAAGATTACAATTGATATTCACGTCCACCTGAAAATGACTCAGTGATATTTTTCCACAATTAATCCCTTTTAGCTGCAATATCCTCGAAAACAAAGTTGGACGATTTTTCTTTCTGTGTGGGTTCACACGTTCCCGTTAGTTTCTGCCTGCAAACCTAATTGATACCTTAGGAAGTTACTGATGGATTTCACTGAAATTTTGTGGAGTGACGGACCATGGGGCAAAGGAGACACGGTTAGATTTGGAGACGGTTTCGATTTCTGGATATGAGTCTTGCACATTATTTCTCAAATTGGGATTTTCTTACTTACCACAAACCATGATGAAGGTTGAATCATCAGTACAATAACAAAGTGCAGAGAGAAAGAAAGAGAGAGAGAGAGAGAGAGAGAGAGAGAGAGAGAGAGAGAGAGAGAGAGCAAGTACAACAATGAGCTAAGGAGTGAGAAAGAAAGGCACCGCCACAAAAACTACCACATACAAACGGACTCTCAGGACCTAATACAAAAATATGCAAAGGGCAACGCCTATGCCAGCCCAATTATCTTCATTAAAACTGAGTAAACAATCAAATGGAGAAAAATATTCCTAGTTCCATCACTCACAGGATTTTCGACAAACACTGAAATAATTCGACTTTCGACTTCAAAACGAGTTCGTGGCAAAGATGCAGGTGTACCACTATAGTTATTTTTATGTATTTGCACTTGTTTGCGAATGCTTTTAAATAATGCAGTATTGCTCCTCATTTGTATCGTGTATGCGTACATTATAATACATGCATGTGGCAGTGTAAATATATACATATATATATATATATATATATATATATATATATATATATGTATATATATATGTATATATATATATATATATATATATATAGTATATGTATGTATGTATGTACATGCATGTATATTATATATATAGTATATATTAATATATATATACATATATATGTATATGTATGTATATATACATACATATATTATATATACTTATATATACATATATACATATAATTATATATATATATATATATATATATATATATATATAAGAGATCTTGCAAACATCAGAGGGCGGAAATTAGCGATTATGAATACATAACGCACTAGAGAGAGAGAGAGAGAGAGAGAGAGAGAGAGAGAGAGATAATGACGCTGAAAAAGAGTAACCGTACCGTATTCTACGTGACGGAACCTAGAACCCAAGTTCGACAAGTCGGTTGCCTGGACGCCAAGGATTGCCCCGTTTATCAGGCGCTCAATAAATCGCTATTATGGGATATAATGGGCTCGTGCTAGATTGGCCCGCGTCGATACGCCCTCTCATTACAACGCCAATAATGCCCGTCTCCATTTTAGACACAGAAACGCGGCTGGTGCATATCCCCTCCTCGGTCTTACCCGTTTTCGAGAGGTGCGAGGAGCAGGAGGAGGAGCGGCGGCGCGGCAGTCTCACCTGTGGAAGGAGAAAGAGAAAAGGGCCGGCATTAGTCAACCTGCTATTCATAAAGATGCGGGAGAAACATAATAATAATAAATATAAATAAAAGCTGTGATCGGAGCGGAAACGAATGAGATCGACGTTATTGTTCCCCCGCCGCCCTCCCTCCCTCTCCTCCCCCCCCCCCCCTCCGACATACGAAATGAGGCCGAAATGATTATATGCAGCAACGGCTTCTATTGCACGGTTATAATTCCGACAGATTTTTGTCCTTCCGTAATCTAGTATTTGGATTTGGACGTTAACGAATCAATTACCTTTAGAACACTGCAAATCAACAGTTATTGAAGCTCCAATTAATTTCTTTGATCGAGCGGCGAGCGCGCGGATCAAAAGGATTACCAAAGGCTAAATGACAGAATATCATTGGCTGTTATTATTACAAAATCATCCGTCAAATAGCTTTCTTTGACTCTCATCTACGAGTGGCAATTACAGGATTTCCTTCCATAAAAGGTAACAGGAATAGCAGATGTATCAGGTCTGTTGTTTTTATGGATCGCTTTCGCCTCCCGCCCCCCCCCCCCCCCCCTTCCTAATGATGCACTACTGGCCTACAACGCGCACGCAAAATCCATTGTGATAACCTAGTTCAAAGGTCACGACACGAGTTGCACTGGGAAAATGCTCAGGTTATTAATATCATATATATATATATTAACTATATATATCTATATATTATATTATATATATATATATGTATCTTATATATATATATGTGTGTGTGTGTGTGTGTGTGTGTGGTGTGTGTGTGTGTGTGGTACTGGTACTGGTAATGTTAGGCACGAAGATATTGTAGTTCAGTTGTATTCCACATAGGAAAATGAAACTGGTATGTCTCAGGAAATGCCCTACAGTTTCGTCCTCCAATGGACCTCTTCTTGGAGCGTTTATTAAGGAATAAACGCTCCAAGAAGAGGTCCGTTGGAGGACGAAACTGTTGGGCATTTTCTGAGACATAACATTTTCATTTTCCTATGTAGAATACAACTGAATATATATATATATACATATATATATATATATATATATATATATATATATATATCTATATATATATAATATAATATAATATATATTATATATATATATTATAGTATATATATGATATTATCAATAATGTGCGGTGAGTGTGTCATTTATACTCAAGAGACTTTCTGACACTCAAATTTTGAGCAGCAAACATCATTTATCATCGGATTCACTTTGCCTTACAGATAACTTACACAGAAAAAAGTGATAGGAGGACTTTTTG
>NC_061087.1:1828943-1853943 GCF_015104395.2 Macrobrachium nipponense
TATATATATATATATATATATATATATATATAGTATATATATATATATATATATATATATATATATATATATATATATAATATATTTATATATATATATATATATATATATATATATATATATATATACATACATATATGTATGTGTGTGTGTGTGTGAACTCACTGAAGTAACTTAAGTAGTTGCTTTTTAGAAAATTGTATATATTTATACATATATACGTATATATATATATTATATAAATATACAAATAATATATGTATATATATATACATAAGTATAAATAATATAATTTTTGTTAAAGCAACTGCTTTAGTGACATCATTTAGAACTACAGGAAAATAAGTCAGAAAATCTGTACCAATCACTTTCGTGAGATGTTTACTTTCCTGTGGTTTTCGCTTGCACTAAATCCCGTGCATCTTCTATGATTTTCTGACCATGTAGCCATGTATATGTATATATTATATATATATATATATATTATATATATATTCGGGCTACAAATGTCCTTTGATATCTAATTCGCTCTGCCTCAGAATTAATATATTTTCATATAAGTAAATCGAAGGGGAATATTTTAGGTGATAATAATTTCGTCCTGATTTCGTCTCTGACCGCTGGGCGGTGGTTCGAACCCACGAGAGGACGAAATTATTATCAGCTAAAAAATTCCCCTTCGATTTACATATATGAAAATATATTAATTCCGAGGTAGAGCGAATTAGATATTAAAGGACATTTGTAGCTCGAATAATTTATATGAATCACGGTGACGTGATAATTATTATATATATATATGTGTGTGTGTGTGTGCAAAGATAGATAGATAGATAGATATTGATAGACCGACATACACTCAGTGGTAAAAGCTCTAGTCCAATCAGTGTCTGGCGGCTCATGGTTTCCAGCCATGAGCGCCTACGACGTATACATAGGAATGACCCTCCATATAAAGGAAACCGGAGGTTGTGTAAAATCCCACGAAATGGCGAAGGGACGTAATAGCTACCAATATGCTGTATGTAATGAATTTCTAAGAAGGTCAAATGAAGTTATGAAGATCTGCTGAATGCATATTAGATATCTGATTTCTAAACGAAAAAAGACCATCGATCATCCCCATGAATTTATCATGGAAGACGTCTTCTATTCAAAAATCCTACATAAGCCTGGGATCAATATGTCATGTCTTTAAACTATCTAGACCTTTTTTTACTGCAAGGATATGACACACGGCCCTCACTTACACGAACACAAGAAGTGAAAAGCCATTAACTTTGAAGTCATACTTTGGAAACAGGTTACGTCTAAAGATAATTATACATGATAAGGGCGCCCTACCTTAACCAGGATTGAAATCTGAGCCTTTTTGAAATTTTACATGTGTACCTTGACTTATCAACTCCATAATCTCTTGCTGTAACAATAGATAAAAGTAATGGCATATATATGTCATCCCATAAAGGTACAGTCTTGAATCCTGGTCAGGGAAGGTGTACCTTTCATGTACAATTCCCTTTAGCTGTAAGCTAGCCTAGTGTCATATTAAATTCGATATTAAAGGCCAATACACAGACACACAAACATATATATATATATATATATATATATATATATATATATATATATATATATATATATATATATCATGAGAAAGCTCAATTGATTATCGACCCAGGAAGAGAAGGGAATCTGGCCGTGACCACTACAACCCTCTGTGCCTCTGTTGACTACGAAAGTGTATCGTGTACCTGCTAGTTACACAACTGTGGCGGGCCACAACCATGGAGAAGGGTATGGAGGTAACAACCTCATCTTCTGGGACGAGGCTGTTACCCCGTCCTAGAAGACTTGCTCAAAACCGGACAGTTAATACCACCTGAAGCCATCATATCAAACAGACAAAGAAAATGCGCTGATTTATATATATATATATATATATATATATATATATATATATATGATATATATGTATATATATATATATATATACAATATATATATATATATATGTAATATAGATATATATATATATATATATATATATATATATATATATATATATATATATATATAATATAGACATACAGCAGTCCACAAAATGCATCTTCAAAAAGGCCATAGTTCATTAACATGAAACGTTTCGCTCATGTGCTCTGTGCTTCTTCAATCTGTAAATATAACATAAAATTTTTAAAATCTACAAAAACTATTTTTAAAATAAAGTTAAGTGAAAAAAAAGTGACTATTTGCAAAAGTAACGTGACTTAAAAAGGTTACAGTATAAAAGACCCAGTGCTCACAAAACCATTCAAAGGAGAAGGCGAAGAACGAATGACCAAGACTTGACACCAACCTATACGATTTCAGTTATGCTGGATAACGAGCAGAAGCGGAAACGTTAGAGTTCAAAGACGGAACAAGCCGTTTGATGTACAAGAACTCACGGATAGTAATGTAATCACTATGGTTAGTACCACCAATAACAGCGAAATGCTTTTTAATCACCTCGATTTTTCATATGGGGGCATGGTTCATTATATTAGAAAATTCTGGCTTACTCATTTTGTGACCCGTTCTAAAACTGTATCCCATATGGCTACAATATCTCATCTGCAAGGTCCAACACAGATACCGGGACATTCCGGGAACTTGAATTTATAAATAAATAAATGTTGGATCTCAAGAAAGTCTGCAGTTTGTCCTAATAGTTAAAGAATGGAAGTAATTGAATCTTAAGGCTTCCAAATTACTCTTCAATTATTTAAGTTTGATCGAAAACTTGTCCGAAATAAACAATAAAAACACACACAGGTAAATATCATAATATATTAATATATATTATAGTATATATAATATATATCTATATATATATAATATATATATAAATCTAAAATATTATATATTATATCTATATCATAATATTATACTAATTATTAATTCATTCTGTTGACTATACATTTAAATCTTACGCACGTGAATCAGTTCCGTGCGTGCGTACGATAACGAGACGTCAGTCAGAAAAGCGAATGGCAGTGAATGACTGGGCAACGCCGACCCTCTTGAATAATGCAAATTCTCGAAATGAAACGAAATGCAGATAAGACTTTTTGTGATGCGTCAGATGGACCTCCCTCGACACCATTCTGGTGCTGACGGCCGGAAGTCCATTATACATTCAGACACTTTATACTAATATAATAATACTACTACTAAACGTTTCTTTTAAGAGGAGTTTCTTTTCATCATATGTAGTGTAAATAGAGGGGAAAAAAGCAGCTTTTGCTCCCTCGTGATCCCTGTAACTGCCAAGAATAAAAAAAACACGTGAAACATTCTTCCAAACACTTCCAACAGCCATCAGTCTCATGAGTAACACATTGGTCCTCCTGACACATGCTGCACCAGGTGCCTCAGACCACTGGACGGTGCCTCCGACCTGCTCGATTTTAAGACCCTTTCCTTCTAACAATTCAGCCTTGCAACAACCACTGAGCAACCTCTCCGTCTATTTATCCTTCTTCCTCCCAAGAAGACCCCTTTTAATTAAGTTATACATACTTCTGTCTATAAATTTATTTCGGTACTTAACATGCTCGTTATCTATGCTTCTATACTTATATTTCTTTTATTTCTTAATTCGCTACCAGTAATTTAGTAATTACTGAAAATAAACAAACCAAGAGCAATTAAAAAACATTTTTCCTTTGCCTAGGTACAAACAAATTAATGATTCTCGAAGCCTCAGTGTTAAAACTGGAAAATTATTGTGGGGGATCTAGCACAAGGGCTTTCAACCTGGGGTACGCGTACCCCAGAGGGTACGCCAAGGGTCTGTTAGCGGGTATACGCTCCCCATGGCACTCGAATGAATGTTAGATGCCGACCTTCAATGTTTATTCAGCTCAGTAGCACATAACCTTGAACATTTACTGCATAGCCAGAGGTAAATAATTATAAAAAATTGCCTTTATTTTTTTATGGAATTCTTTGTTTACAATATTATTGGTTATGTCAGGAGATTTGTGTACTTATTTCCCCTCAGTACATTTTTCTGAGTTGGTCTCGTTTTCCACGTTATACAAAGCGAAGGGGTACATTACTGACATTACAAATACCCGAAAGGGTACTTGGGGAGGAAAAGGTTGAAAACCCCTGATCTAGCATCATCAATTTGATACCCTTTATCAGAATATTTTGCCATTAGTATATTTTATCCTCAACATTACGTATTATTATTATTTTTTTTTCTCTATCACAGTCCTCCAATTCGACTGGGTGGTATTTATAGTGTGGGGTTCCGGGTTGCATCCTGCCTCCTTAGGAGTCCATCACTTTTCTTACTATGTGCGCCGTTTCTAGGATCACACTCTTCTGCATGAGTCCTGGAGCTACTTCAGTCTCTAGTTTTTCTAGATTCCTTTTCAGGGATCTTGGGATCGTGCCTAGTGCTCCTATGATTATGGGTACAATTTCCACTACCATATCCCATATCCTTATTTCTATTTTCAGATCTTGATACTTATCCATTTTTTCTCTCTCTTCCTCTTCAACTCTGGTGTCCCATGGTATTGCGACATCAATGAGTGATACTTTCTTCTTGACTTTGTCAATCAACGTCACGTCTGGTCTATTTGCACGTATCACCCTATCTGTTCTGATACCATAGTCCCAGAGGATCTTTGCCTGATCGTTTTCTAACACTCCCTCAGGATGGTGCTCGTACCACTTATTACTGCAAGGTAGCTGATGTTTCTTACACAGGCTCCAGTGGAGGGCGGGGATTATTATTATTATTATTATTATTATTATTATTATTATTATTATTATTATTATTATTATTATTATTATTGGGTAGCAGCAGCGGTAGCACTCTTATCACAATCATTATTAATACGATAATTATTTTTAAAAATATTGACAATTATTATTGTAGTAAGTGAAAATTATCATCCGGTTTTCCCCCGGGAAAGTTAAAAAGCTTCCTTAAGAAGGATAATACTCTGGAAACAAAAAGATGAAGATCACAAAACATTAACATTACGTGAACACAGCCATGGAAAAACACAAAAATACACAAGAGTTGGAAGATTATAAAAATTACATGAATATAAAATCATGGAAAATACAAACACTAGATAAATATAACAACAAAGAAATATATATATCATATAAACATAAAAACAAGAAAAATAAAAGTGTTGCATAACATAAAACCAGGGAGAACATAAAACATTACATGAAAATAAAAATGGGGATTATGTGTTCATTTTTCTTCACGATTCTTTTTGCGAAGTTGATGTGTATTTATTATTTAAGCATAATGTTTTGCTAAAATCTACGAAATGAACCAAGGACGATTATACACACGGCACGAATACAGAAGCAGGGAGATTACCAACCACTTCAGGAAGACTGAAAAAGGACTCTACCAACATTCCAGTAACGCGAAAACAAGAACCATAAATATCACGCACAATCAAAAACAGGGAATAAGCACAACGTAGCACATCCATGAAAATGGGAGAATACAAAACATAACAGAAATATAAAAAGAGGGAAATGGAAGCACTGCAAAAGGGTAAAAAATAAATAAATGATTACAAACTGAAAAATATTTTGTTTTTCATCACTAGTTCACCTGAATAACAGATTCGCCCGAAATTAATATTAAGTTTTTAAACTTGAAGTCCTTCACGGGGGACGAACTGAAAAATGTAGGCATACGTAAGTCTCCGCCTTTATTTATATTTATTATATAAAATCAAACTTTCAGCGTTAGAATTTGTTGGGGAGGAACAATGAAATGAACAAAGTATACTTTTTTTTTTAAAGAAAAACAGTTATTGTTATTATAAACAATAATAACAATAACTGTTACTGTTATCATTGTTATTATAAACAAAAATAACATTTTTAGACATGCCTAGAAAGTTAATAATTTTCTTAAATTTGTCATAATCACCATTATTATTATTATTATTATTATTATTATTATTATTATTATTATTATTATTATTATTATTATTATTATTATCATTATTATTATTATTATTAGCAATTAACAAGCAAATTTTAACAAAGCATGAATAATTAGTAGATTTACATCTGGCTCTAAAAAATTGCAAAGAAAAAGAAACAAAAATCTATACCCAGTCGCAAAGTCGAGGAATCAAATCCCACACAACACAAATAAAAGCATTGTGGTTATAAATTTCATTAAACACTAAATTATAAAACGCCGAATGAACACCGTTAAAAATACATGGTGATGCCAGGTTCTGAATTTCACGGACTTGAGAATAAATAATTTGAAAGTATATATATATATATATATATATATATATATATATATATATATATATATATATATATATATATAGGCTGGATTTCTTCCAACGGAGAAAGTTTAGTGTGTGTTACCAACCAGCATGGATTAATAACGCCGTTAGGTCAACATATGCAAATATGACCCCAAGGTTTTAACCAATGCAATCGTTCCCACTCGTTCGTCTGAGGATAGAACTCTGCTCTCCTTTGGCAAGCTGAATGTAGTAAGAACTAGACATTAAAAAATATATATACATACGTATATATATAAATATTTATATTAAGTATATTATATTCTATATATAATATATTATAATATATACACATATATATATATATATATATATATATAATACATATATATATATATATATATAATTTATATATATATACATACATATATATATATATATATATACATATAATATTATACATATATATATATATATATATATATATATATATATATAATATACAAACACACATTAACATCCAAGCTCGATAAATAATGCAAACGGCGCTTCATTAAATCTTGCGCAGAGTATCTTTTGTGCAGGAGGTCAACCCTTTGACTTTCGGCAGTCGCTTAATTAAACTAATTAAAGTCATTGAAGTTAATGAAGACATTCGGCATTTGGCCTTCTGGATGCAAGTTATACTCATCAAGCAAATTATAACGCCAGTAGCAAATCAAAAATGGCAAAACATGACGGAGTTCTCAGAGGCAAATGTGATTGCCCTCATTTAGGAAAAAATCCTGGAAAACATTTTTTCCCGCTCGAAACAAGTCATTTTCCCTTGGAAACGTGGAATTTACGTTTCCAAAGTTAATCTGTCAGACATAAATGTTATTTTATTTCCTGCAATAAAATAAATGTTTCCCCTTGAAAATGCAGTTGAAAATAATCCATTTACCTTCCCAGAAACCTTATCTAACGGGAGGAGTTTAATTACAGATCAATACCCATAAGCGGTCGATGAGCATTGTCAAACGTATGACACCCATAAATAGCTCTATTACTAATGAAATAACGACCAGTTTCGCCCGACCTCAACAACGGGTTTGTGGCCACACAAACAATATGTGTCTCGGCCGCTGGGCGCTGGCTCACTTGATTCCAAGAGCAGACTCGGGGAACAAATGACTCAGCCGACGCCCGAAGAAAGTCATGAGAATGTGGCGAGAACTGTGCAATGGACGCCGAAGATTAACACGTTCGATAAGACGTCTCTACTCCGGACCGTGAAATCTGGATCGCGTTTCTCATATGGCCAAGTGCTGCCGCGACCGTGAAGATTAAATGCTTTAATGATACATCTCCCAGGCTACGTCATTAGGTGGCGGTCACGGAATGGAGTTAAGTGGTGGAGTAACGTCAGGCACAAAATGGAAGGCAAATATTGTTAGGGAAGTGTACACGCAAACAGTATGTAAAAGTGGCTATATATATTATATATATATATATATATTATATATAGATGATATATATATATATTTATAGTATATATACATATATGAATCTTTATCACATCACCGTGATTCATATACCATATATGTGCATTATTAAGCTACAAATGTCCTTTAATATACAATTAGCTCTGCCTCGGAATTAATATATTTTCATATATGTTAACCGAAGGGGAATTTTTTAGTTGATAATAATTTCGTCCTCTCGTGGGTTCGAACCAGCGCCCAACAAACAGAGGAGAAATCAGGACTTCAGGGATGTTATCGACATGGCCGAGTCGATAACTTCACTGAAAACTTGAATTCTCCTCTGTTCGCTGGGCGCTGGTTCGAACCCACGAGAGGACGAAATCATTACGTATAAACTAAAGAATTCCCCGTCGTTTAACATATATGAAAATATATTAATGCCAAGGTGGAGCGATTTGGATATTAAAGGACATTTGTAGCTTAATGCATATATATGTATATGTGTATGTATATATATATATATATATATATATATATATATATATGTATATATATATATGTAAGTGTGTAAGTACATACATATGTGTGTATACGTACTCTTACACTATTCAACAGTTCAGTTTGAACGTATCAGTGATTATTGGGTGTTGTTGCATGGAGACACGCTTGATATGGCAACGTTACATAAATATGCATACATACACAAATATATACAGCAGCCTATTTACGCGCACATATCCTAAAAACAAAATTAAATAAGAGGATCCTGACTAACAAAGTTCGGACAGGCGTAAAACCTTGGCCAAATCCTGCGGGGTGGCCGGCAGAGCAGCCAGCAACGTGCGGCGAATCCAATACAAGCAGCAGCAGCAGCAGCAGCTGGTGTGATCAATGGTGAGGTATTGTGCCGCTTGATTTATTAAGAGATGTATTTGGACAAAGAGATCCCAATATCATCTGCATGAGAACACGAGGGCGCAACTCAATACTCGTACCTGCTTCTCTCGACGCTGTGTGACGCTTGAATACGAGGCCGGAAACGACATCTCCAATCGGAACGATTTATTGTCAAAACTTACCTGAACATTCATTCGTCGCACTCTCACGCTCAAGCACGATCGTATTGGGAATGTCTGTCGTGTCTAAAAGTGCAGGAATGTATAATATGATTTTTTTTTACCCATCCAAGCAAAACTTGCAATAAAAATACTCGCCTAAAATTAAGAAATTCCACCATGGAAAAAAAAACCATAAGGAACTTCATTAAAAACTTATTGAAATGAAATGAAAAACCTCACAGGAATACCTGCAGTTCTGCTTGGGAAATCTTGAAAAACATAAAATGACTCAAGATCTAATGAAATTTCACGCAAAGCAGAATTCTAAAAGGTATATAAATAAAAATATTCGACTATGCGAGGGCACACGAGCGCTCGTGAGCACGCACCTATGAACAGATCACACTTGAATGACTAAAACAGCATATAACGAACATGACGTTTTCAGGTAGGGTTTCAAACAGTTCAAATTTACAAAGCGTATGCTATTTACTCACCAATATTACTGTTACTATTATGATATACAAAGACTTCTGTTACTATTATGATATACAAAGACTTCTGTTACTATATGATATACAAAGACTTAAATACCATCCATATGTAGGGTTGTGAAAAAAAAGTTTTTGTTTGTTTGCTTGTTTGTTTTTCAGGAAAAAAACGTGTTTTCTCGTGTTTTTTCGCTTTTTTCCTTGCACCCAATTCCTCCATATTTGAAGACATTACTCACGGTTACTATAGACTTATGATGTTATTCAAGACTCACACCTTCCTTCTAGATTAGAGGAATTACAAGAATCGAGTTTCAGTTGAACATATTAGACACTGAACACGCGTTGTACCATATAGCTACACACTTTCAAGGAACTGTGGCCAATCGTACAGTTTCCATGCCTCTGAAACTGATTTGTGTATGAATATGAAAAAGAAAGTTCCTACAGAACAGAATCCCTTTTGTGAAAACGACAAAATGGAAAGTAGATAATAACGGAGAAGTAACAAAAGAGAAAATAAAAAAAAGGAATAAATGTAAACACAATCAACAGCGTGAGCCTGAAAACAAAAGCAATGGTGCATGGCGACTGATGCTAATATTACCCTTTTCATAGAATCCAAAATGCTTGACTGATTAATTGGCTGGTTTTTTGACAAGGAATCATAAAACAGTAAATTGAATGCCCTTCCTATATTGTTTTTCCAGCTTGTTAAAAACACTGATGTCTTTAAAGCAAAATAGTCCAAAATACTGATGTCTTTAAAGCAAAATAGTCCAAAACAATAATGTCTTTAAGGCAAAATAGTCCAAAACGGGAGTCAAAACAGCAAGATAAATAAGGCTTGGCCTAATCTCAAAGAACATACTAGTTTTTAGGTCGAAAAAGCGAACCAAGTGATCTCCCAACAAAATCCGAAAGAGACTTCTGAGAGCGCCCAGAAGACACCTCAGACACATTTTCACACAATGGTACAGAGATCATAAAATCGACGTCTTCTAAGTGAAATTCCTTCTTTTCATATTGCGAGTGATCAAGCTGCAAGTTATGTATTCCGCTCTGGATTTAGGTGGTCTCAGGAGGATCGTTTTTTCTATATTTTCACTCGTTGAAGTTTAGCATATAATAATAAAAATAATAATAATAATTAAAAAATACTCATAGTAGCACGAGTCTTCAAATGGAGAAACAAATCCACAGCTATGTAAATGCACATGTATTCAAATCTAAAAACAGCAAGGATAGCTTCGGGATTCTGTTCGGTTCACCTCATCAATCGAACAGATTCCCGAAAGCTATCCTTGCTGTTTTTAAATTTGAATATATGTGCATTTACATAACTGTGGATTTTTTTCTCCAATAATAATAATAATAATAATAATAAAATCCGACTGGATCTTTCTTGTTTATCGCCTCGGGTGGGGACGGGTTAGTAAGGGGAAGGGGAGGGTGAGGGAGACATGAAACATCCACTCTCCTCCTTCAAACCTGCTTGTCCGCCCAGTGAGAACGGCGTAAGTAGGGGATCGGGAAAGTAGGGGAGACATGATACATCCGCCCTCCTCTTGTAAACCTGTTTGTCTGCCCCTGATGGGCTGGGATAGGAAGTAGTTCAGGAGGGTAGGGGAGACATGACGGGCAGCGCCGGGTACTAGCGCAGCGTAGCACGCGCAATTAAGCTCGCAATAATACTATTAAGTAGGGAGTAGACTCTCTTTTCAACAAGTTCTGCTGGAAATAATGACAATATCAGCTGAAATTATTTTATTCAAAGTTAGTTCTTATTATAGCTGATGTTCATAACACGGATAACAAGAAAGGCAAGAGTTCGGGATTCAGTCACGTTTTATTTCGTATATGCTTCCGCCCGAGTGTATATGAATAAAAACTCGTCAGAATTCTTCACTCCCGCCTTTCCTTTCATCCGTATTATGAACATCGGCCGACTTCTGGTAAAATGTTAACATTGGAAAGAGAGAGAGTGATGTGGAGAACTGAAAAGACTTGTGAAACTTCAGATCAACCAATGCTGCCATCCTTTTCAACAGAATAATCATGATAAAAAAAATCCAAAATATTTTTCACCGCCTGTTTTTGATGACATTACATTAAAAATACTTTTTAAAAAAGTACTCATAGTAGCATGAGTCTTAAAATGGAGAAATAAATCCACACTTAAAGGTCTTTGCAGCATCCCTTCGGCCCCTAGCTGCAATTCTTCTATTCCTTTAACTGGACCTCCGTTCATATTCTCTTTCTTCCACGTGACTTTCCACCCTTTCCTAACAATTGTTTCACAGTGCAACTGCTTTGAGGTTTTCCTCCTGTTTCACCCATCAGATATTCTTACTGTCAATTTCCGTTTCAGCGCTGAATGACCTCTTAGGTCCCAGCGCTTGCCCTTTGGCTTAAGTCCCATAACTGTGAATTAGTTTCTACATTAACAATAGTTATGACGTTTCCGTTATAGCGCTAACACCAATAATAATAATAATAATAATAATAATAATAATAATAATAATAATAATAATAATAAGGTACATATAAGATCGAAGGTTAAAACAATTAACAAGAGTGAGTGATCCTTTACGACACGATGCAACAAACGCGATAACGCCGTGACAAGCGACACCGAAATACGACCCTTTATATTTCTACCCGAAAAGTTTCGCTTCAGAAAATTAATGATGGTTCAGATTGGCGTTTCCCCAATCCATAAATGCAGGAAAAGGCTTACAGAAACGCCTTTCCTAAGGGCCGTCGTCATTAACGCAAACCCGAGCTATTACGAGCCAAGATCTCTACGGGGACCCAGGATGGAATTGAGAGGGATGTGTAGTATACAAGAAGGCGAAGCCCGGAATTCAAAAATGCTCAAATCCAACGACCGGGAATTTTCGCGGAATCATACAGAATATTATTTTCAAAAGTTATTTATTCTTTAAAAACTAAGATGGTTATACTAAAGAAACTTTGTTTTTAGATAATACATTATCCATTCATATATTTAGGTTATGGGCCAAAAATTAACCTACGAAAGAAAATCCTCTGGACAGAGAAAAGGAAAAGAAAATTCCGAGATTTAATATCTATATATATATATATATATATATATATATATATATATATATATATATATATATATATATATATATAAAACACTTGCTCTTTAAGGAATACTAAAACAGTTTATAATAGATCAGTAAGGACTGAATATATATGTACAATACTACATACAGACATACAAGAAAGAAGCAACTAGCATAAATTCTCTCTCTCTCTCTCTCTCTCTCTCTCTCTCTCTCTCTCTCTCTCTCTCTCTCTCTCCGTGAGCATGTAAATCAAATTCCCGAAGGGAAAATCCATCGTAGTCAACGCCTCTGAATTATGAAGCGGAAATCGTTGCAGTCCGGATGCTCCTCTGACTCCGAACCTTGGAAGCGCATTACAGCGGCCAATTAGATTTGATAAACTCCCCGAATAACATTTCACAATGACCTTTAAAGGCGACCGAAAATTCTTTTTCTAAAACAGCGACAGAAAAGAATTGGTATTTCCAAAACAGGAAGGTTCGGAGCCGTATTTCTTTTCCTCGCATAAACTTGTAGCATCAAATGAGTGAAATACGCTCCAAGTGTAATTACAGACCAGAATCTGAAGAAGTGTAATGGGGTTTTCGTTATTACGGGGTGTAGGGGTTCGGAGGGGGAGGGTGCAGCGGTATAGCGTGTATCGTATTTCACGGACTGTGGTCGATTAGAGGGGCAGGCCACCTTGCTAAAAGGATTTAAGAGAGGAGGCGTGAGAGAGAGAGAGAGAGAGAGAGAGAGACTGACGGTCCAGATCGTCAAAAGGGAATGAAATTATTATTAGGAGTATTTCGGCGCCGGAGTTGCCGAACAGGAATTTCCCCTCTCAGTTGGAAGACGGGTAATCCCAATGCGCCGCAAATGATTGCCTAAATAATTGGCTTTACTACTTCGAAGCTGACTCAGACACTCGGACTACTAACATCGTAGAAATTACGCTTTCTTTCTGCTCTGAAATTTTTAGAGAGAAATGTCGCTTGTCCATGTCAAAAAAAAAAATATATATATCACAAGTTTCTTGTTCTTAACAAATCTAATTTAGAAAAGAAGCGAAAATACAGACGAAGAAGACATCAGACTGAAAGGTCAGAAACCAGTTGACAAACAAAAGTAAAAGAGACAAGTACTATTTGAAAGATTATCTTGCATAAAATCGACGTCTTTTCTCAACACGGGCAATCAGGGGAGAGCACAAATACAATTTATCTACCTCAACAACATTCCTTCTTTAGCTCCTGAATCGCCCTTCTATTGAATAAACTATCAGGTTTTAAAGGGTCCATGTATGACATATACATGATTTCACTTCACCTTCAAACTTTCCACAAACTTCGTATATATACCATCTTCCTTGTGTAAACCCACGCTGTTCTTCTAATCAGTCTCTTACATCTGTCTTATTGTCTTGATCAAAACCCTACCATACCCTTCTTTAATACACTATGCAACATTATCCCATTATAACACTTTCAGCTGTCTCAATTACCTTTAATTTAATATAATGGAACAATTATTTATCTCACTCATTCCTTCAAAACATTTTCCTCTTCCAAACATGTCTTAGAAACCCTGGTCAGCCATTGAATCATATTATTGTCATAAAACAGGACATCACTTCCAATCCAACAGCTTCTGATGTTGTTCCATTCTTTACCTCTGAACTGAATTCCTTACACGCACAATTCACTTTCGCGAGCATTCTTAAATTAACAATCACACCTGCCACTCTTGCAGATATGCCTCTTTATTGCCTTCATCCAACAATTCAAAATGCTCACTCCATTAACCCTGGACTATGTTCACTTCAGACAGCATTGCTCCATTTACATCTTTCATGCTGAGTTCCTTACCTTTGCCAACCATGCATGGACTACAACAACTTCTAATTCCCCCTTAGCTTTTGCTCCCCTCCCATCTAATTTTGTCATTTTACTTTCGTCTTTTATCCCCTTCTTAGTTCCTTATACCTGTAAATGACCTCTAATGTTATACAGCCGCGCCTTAAATAATATCCTATTTTTATCAAAACTCTAGTTTTTGTTCCCTTTGACTACCCTAAAGACACAAATACTCCCTGGTGTCCCCATTGCAATGTTATGGAATGTTACAACTACACTTTATTCGTTCTTACATTTCCCGACACATTTCGATCCCTTCCTCTCCAGCCTGAATGAATATTTTGCCTCTACTAAATAATGACCAATAGTATTCTCACAGATACAAACAGCAATTCGCTTTTCTATCCATTCAGTACAACCGCATCAAGTGACCTCACCAATTTCTCTTTCTCGTGTACGCCGAGTATCCAAAATTCTTCTCTGGAAACCATGCATTTCCAGCAATCAAAGCACTTTCCGTACACATTTCCGTAAAATTCCCGCCACATCTTATCTAGAAATAAAGTCGAAACCGGTCAGGACCTACACCCGTGGTGGTTGTGATAGACTATTCAAGTGTTAATGTGATTATATGCAGATGTATATATATATATATATATATATATATAAATATAATATAATATATATAATATATACCAGCGCGCGCACACATGCACACGTATCATATATATATATATATATATATATATATATATATATATATATATATATATATATATATAAGGTTATAAATGCCGTTTAATATCCAATTAATCCTGCCGCATGAATAACATGCACTGGGGTGGGATGGTGCGGGGTGGGGGTTGATAATTACAATTGAATCAGTGCGCTTACGGTTCATGATGTGAGTCAGTGAGATTCGAACTATGCCGATTGGGTGGGAAACGAAAACGTTCAGTGACGGCGATTTTATCATTGATGGTTCGAATCCCAGTGGTGAAAGGCGCTTATCAGTTATAATTCCTTCTTGGGTGTTATTTCTGTGGTAGAGTGAACTGGATATCAAACGGTATTTGTAGCTTCATATTTGTGATTATAAAAATAATTATGGAGTCTAGGACTAAAGTTCATATACATATGTATACGTAAGTGTATATATATATATATATATATATATATATATATATATATATATATAGATATATATATATATATAATATATATGGGGATACAATCCACAATGAAGTAAATTCCTCTTGTAGTTTTAAAATATATATTACTTGTATTAGGATTAAAGCTTTCGACCATCAACTGTGGTCTTGTTCACTTTAGTGAACAAGACCACAGTTGATGGTCGAAAGCTTTAATCCTATACAAGTAATATATATTTTAAACTACAAGAGGAATTTACTTCATTGTGGATTGTATCCCCATTTACTTAGAGGTACGACATAGTACCTGGCTTCTGCATATATATATATATTATATATATATATATATATATATATATATATATATATATATATGCGTGTGTGTGTATATACATATTTAAAGACTCATCGTCAGATCTTATATATTCAAGTCACTATACCCTAAAATCCACTTGCATGCCCTATTATAAAACGAGAAGAACGAAAATTAAGAGAGAGAGAGAGAGAGAGAGAGAGAGAGAGAGAGAGAGAGAGAGAGAGAGAGAGAGAGAGAGAGCAACATCCATCCGAATAAGAGTAGTGAACGTGTACGGAAAATCAAATACAAAATGAAGCTGAAATGAGCCTTGGGAAAGAAAACATTAAATGAACAGCAACCTTCAGGCATCAAACATACAAAAATCTAATAACCAAATAAATTACTATGTAAAGCGTACAGGAAACGAAATAGGAGATCAAAGTCCAGATCAAATAAGTTTCACAAAATCGCCCATGTAGGGCAGACCAAAATAAACTGGAGGAAACCTTGACATTGGCGCACCCAAGGCTTAAAGAGGAGTACCAGGCACACCTGTTCCAACGACAGGTGTACGACTCACCTTCGCGTGACGATCGCCTTAGTTCCACAGAGCCAAGGCCTTGCACAGAGCCTACCAGGTCAACCACCTTTGGCCTCGCAGTATTGACTACTGTGCCTCGCTTTCTCTCTTTCACGTTTAGGCTCTTCCACAGACCTCATTTGCATCTCACCTAAAACTGGTGTTCTATTTCTTTACATATCGAACTATTTTCCATCCTACCCTCAGGAATCACTGAATGGAAGTCAAAGGTTGAAGCAATGAATATTCACATCTTATTCTGGTTCAGCAAACCTTACAATGCCCTGTCGCTTATTTACATGACAGAATGACGGTCCCACGGCTGGGTCAATAGAACCTAAGTATAATACAGTAATCTTCAACGTTTTCAATCTTTGCCATCTTACTTTTTACATTTTTTTTTGAGGGACACGAGTCTAATAAAATATTCGAAATAAATAGCAAATTTATAAATTGAGCGAGAGAGTTCGCGTGCCTCAGTTGAACATATTGTACATAAGGACGTGACTGAAGGTCAAACTAAGGACCAATGCGAAAGAAGCTGGCTTCGGACAATGTGGAACAACAGCACTTCTAATACAGCTATGAAACGAAAAGTACGATTTGCAAAAAAGGAAACAAATTTTCACATATACTAGTTATAACTAAAAGTAAGTTCTTGCTAAGTTTCTGAACATTTTCATTACAAACAAATCAGATCATTGCATACTCACCGCATCTCTCTCTCTCTCTCTCTCTCTCTCTCTCTCTCTCTCTCTCTCTCTCTCTCCACTGAACACAACGATCGGAAACAAAATACAAAACGTATCTGTTCAAAATATTCAACTCTAAGCATTGAAGTGGGGAAAAAATAGCGTTTTAAAAATCAAATTCTCCGCAGAAAATATTCTTCCTCGGATTCCAAAGATTTCTATCAAAAGACGACTACCAACCAGAGAGAGAGAGAGAGAGAGAGAGAGAGAGAGAGAGAGAGAGAGAGAGAGAGAGAGAGAGAGAGATTTTAAGAAACATTTTTCGCTTTTTCCACAGAAACTTCGTAAACCTCTCCAAAATAGAAAGGTATATGCTTTCCGTTCATCATGGCCTGTGGGATTTTCTTCCTATCCTTTATAACCAAAATGTATGGATGAAACTTTGTTAAAACCAAAACTCTCTCCATATATACATACATAAATATACATATATACACGCACGTGAGCAAGCGCACGCGCTATCCACTCAAGCATAAAATAAATGCAGAAAGGCATGCATAGAGATACAGAAATGAATAAACTGAATAACCGCGAGTAAACCAAGGCTATCCTAGATCCTTTTCGCGCCAAAACCGCAAACGAAAACTCCGTATTTCTTCAGTAATCTACTGAACTGATGTGTGATCTTCAGCAGCACTCTTGCGGGAGACATGAGAGGTAAAGAACCAGCGCAACCTAAATCCATAAATCGCTATCCTAGATTGCCATAATGTTGTTCGAGACAAGAGCCATATTTGCAATCACTGACATGTCTCAGATGCCGCAAATGATGTTCTAGTGAACAGTTGGGAAAACAAGAAAAGCCATCAGATGCAAGTATATAGTGTAGTACATATACATATATATAAAAACTCACACACGCAATTTAGGCATATTTTCTCTCTTATGCAATTCCTAGTAAAGTCATATATATATATATATATATATAATATATATATATATATATATATATATATATATATATATGCATATATATATATATATGTGTATATATATATATATATATATACACACACATATATATATATATATATATATATACATACATACATACAGTCATGTATGCTATTTGGGCATATTTTCTCTCATACAATTTCTTCTGAAGTCAGTGGAATCATTTGTAGAGACTATCTTTTTATCTAGACTTTGAATCAGTCTCAACTTCTTTTTCTCGTCAGGGAAGCTTCTCAGGAACAAGGAAATTTATTCATGCTTCTTTCCATTTACTTGTGGCAGTCGACGGACCGTTTCCCCACCCATCGGCAGCGTCGTTAGGCTAGGTTACAAATTGCATAAAAACAGCATGCAGACATCAAGTCCTTTTCCCTAACAAGAGCTTCTGAAGAAAACAATACACCAATCACTACCACATTTATACTGTAATAGCCGAGTCGTGGACGAAAACACCCACAGCATATGGATATCAAACACCTACACAGAAGGATCATAAGCATCACATCGAACCACGCTTGACACTGTCATTCTCTTCTATTCGGCATACATTCTCGCGCGCCTTCAATGAATATAAATAATATAGGTATATATATATATATATATAATATGTATATATATTATAATGTGTGTGTAAAAAAATTAAAAGAACAAATGAGGTTATTGATGAAAAATTTGCCGTTTAGGTTCAACAGGAAAAATAACAGCTGATACACAACATTCTGATGAATGTGGCCGAAGCAATCCTGACATTTCCTTATCTATGGACATGGGGCAGACACACAATTTGCTTATTAGAAAAACCAAGGTCTAGAGACCTTTAGACCTTGAGTAAAACTCTGTGCCTATCTACATATTTTTCTGTGTAACAACGATAGTCTACAAGAAATGAAATCTTAGTATTGGTCGCCGCCAGTCTCTCCCAAACCAATCCACATAGTAAGTACTATGCAGAATAAAAGTACCTATACTCTGTTTTTTTCCATCTGTCCATCCGCCTGTGGTGTTTTTGTATGGTAACACTGCGTCCCGGGCTTTAGATAGTTACATTCAGTTACATTCAACGATTATAATAATATCCTATTTCGAATATTAACGGTGTAATTCGCATACAGTAAATTATTAAAACACTTTTCAGTTGCAAATGTACACCCAGATATCCTTTTATTTACCTAAAACTTACACATAGCGTAACTATCTAAAGCCCGGGACGCAGTGTTACCATACAAAAACACCACAGGCGGATGGACAGATGAAAAAAAACAGAGTATAGGTCGTCGGGGATGTAATCAATGTTGCAATTTGTCGTCTCAGATAGTACAGACACACCAGTACAATTTGCGATCGATATAACGAAAGCAAAATAGGTCTTGCTCCCCTTCTTGTCGAGATGGAATTCAAAACACGTTCGCGGAAGAATCCAATAGCCTAGTGATGAGTTTCATAAAGTCTCACCCTTCCACATTTATCTAGACTCTCGATGCAGCTCTGAGGTGTGTTCCCCTTTGCTGCATAACGAGAGAGGAATGCACACACGAAACCTGACAACGAAATTATATGTGAGGAATTTCTCTCTGTTTATCAAATGGAGTTCAGATCCAGACTGCCTCGTGCAAGCTGCCCCAACCTGATAAATATTCATACTGATATTCCACTCTCTTTGTAGTGGTCATGTTACTCGTTTCTTCGGGGAAGCGATCAGGGCTTGATTCCTGAGGGAGCTGAAGACCTTCAGTCAAAGCTCCTTTAAAACCCAACGTGCCTCTTGTCACACACAGCAGAGAATTATGTGGTGGTGAGTTGACTGTTGTGGATAAAACCCAGCTGGAGTAATTCGTCGAGCTGAACTCACCTTAAAACTAATTTTTGAAAACAGAAATTGTCAGACTTTCCACGGCCATCCCTCTGAAGAAAAATGGGTTTATGGCTTGTACACAAAAAACAACAAATATATACACACATATATATATATTTATGTATACACATATACATAATTATATGTATATATAGATTATAATTATAATATAAGTAATATATATGTATATCCTACATAAATATATATGTGTATGTATGTATGTATGTATGTATAATAGAATTTCTCTTTCTACCGGAACATTCACCAAATCCTACAGAGCTTTTTAATATGCAAATCACTATGAAAACAGCCTTCCCGGCCAAAAGTTTTCAAACTTGGCTTGGGCAAAAAAAAAAAAAAAAAAAAAAAAAAAAAAAAAAGAAGAGGGACACAGCCAAACTTTCTTACCAACAGCTATTAAAATGCAAACTTGTCGAAATGAACAAAAAGAATAAAGAATTCCAATAAAGGGGATTTGCTTTTCGGGAATTTCAAGTCTTCGCTTCCTCACTCTCTCTCGTCTCTCTCTCTCTCTCTCTCTCTTTCTCTCTCTCTGTCTCTGTCTCTGTCTCTCTCTCTCTCTTTTCTCTCTCTCTTTCATTGTAAGATGCGAAGAGACAATTTCTTCAAAAATTCACGCAAATGACCTCGAGCGGGATTTCTTCTAACCCTGGAAGGTGCATGGCATCTTTTCTGAGAACCCTGGACTTAAAACATTTTTCCAAAGGCTTTATATATATTATATATATATATATATATATATATATATATATATATATATATATATATATATGTGTGTGCGTGTGTGTGTGTGTGTGTGTCCGTGTGTGCGCGCGCGCATGCTTGCATTCAGCAAATGAGTAACATAATCATGTAAGCATGCATATACCGTTCATACCTACTACACATTCATATAATATAAATAAATAAATAAATATAAAATATATATATATATATATATATAATATATATTTGTGTGTGTGTGTGTGTGTGTGTGTGTGTGTGTGTTGTGTGTGTGTGTGTGTGTGTGTGCGTGTGTGTATATACGATCTTCCGAAGAGTGACACTCATCATTCTTCAGTGTGGCAAAGATATACTACAGTAGTTACTGACATGTGACATATACCTTCAATAATTCTTTCTCTAAAAGCAGGCTTCTGGCATCAACGTGACCATTTTCAATTCTGACAAGCACAGACAACACGACTAAATTTTTATAAACAACTGAAAAATGTTACACTTAGTAAACTCAAATCCATCAATTTCTTGGAATGCCAACAGTAAGTCACATCTTTTATCAATCTTTAAAATTGTAATGGTTCAGATTAACGTTGAGATTTCATCATTTTTCAGGTGATACATATGACATTTCTTTTCTTGTTTATTTTTTTACAGACGCTAAATGGATAGCAAATGGATAGGATTTCACTTCGATATTTCTCTCGCATCATGAATTTATCTCTTAGCCTCGTGTACTGCAGCCAAGAACTTCTTTCTAAATGCCTATCAAATAACATAAAATATAAAATATCCCAGAAAACAAACGCACTTGCTTGGCAAAGCGTTAAAAGATAAACAGGCTTATCTTTTTTTTTTTTTTATCTACATCACAACTTTCGAATCACACCCTTGCTGTTCCCAAATGAAAGTGTTCTGCTTCATGGGTCCCTAGGGGCAAGGCTTAGGAAGAGCATACAATAACGTATGTAAGTTAGAAGAAAGTGGATATTCCTAAAGGAAATCTTCCCCCACGCAAGATGATTCGTTCACAGGTTTTTTTTTTCCAAGAGCTGGCAAAATCTATACAAACATTCCATGCCCTTTTTTTTCTTTTTTCTTTTTCTTACAAAGGATCATGAAGGGTCTCCACGTCAAGAGCAATCTCAGTCTTTCACACAGTCCTAACAACTACAAGAACTTCAATAAAAGGATGATGATGATGATGATATGATGATGATGATTATGATGATGATGATAGAAGAAGAAGAAGAAAGTTTGAGTTTAGAAGAAAATATTTACTTCAACTTGTCAACAAATACTATGTCAACCTACGACAGAACAGCAATAATAATAATAATAATAAACTTATTCACCAAACACACACAGACCGAGACGCAAGGGGAAGTCTGTCCCCTAAGCATGACAGTCATGGAAAATTCAGCTCCAAAAAATGCAGTCCCTGCCTCTCAGTGAACGAGGCAACTTCCCCCATAAAAGAAGAATCGCAATAAACTCTGAGAGGCAACAATTCCTCTGACGGGGAATCATCTACTTCCCCAAGACTTGCTGGTCTATTAGGGCATGGAGCCAATAAACCGGCGCCCTTGGAATGGCACCACCGTCCGTACCTGCAGCTGTCAGACCGTGTAAAAACAATAAACATTTCCGAGATCCGTGTCTGTGCGCATCCGCCCAACGATGGATAATGACGCCGGTGATGGTCATGATGATGCTCGTGTTTTCCCGGGCCAGTTGGTACGCTTGTCACGATTCGCGGACCCCAACTAGACCAGGAGATCACTGCCAGGAGTCCTAATGACTCCTGCCACTCAAGGGACCTTCCGTGAAGGACGCAAGGGAACTACGGGAAAGGAGAGCCCAAGCTACTACAAACAAGTTACAAAGTACCGGACCTCGGCCACGATTATTTCTGGTTGTTTTTCACGTATGGGGTCTCAATAAGAAAAAAACATTATGAATCATTATTTTTTTTAATAAATAGGAAAATTAATGTTTGTGATCTTCCATTACGATAAATAAATGACTACGATAAACAATTGAGTACGAGGTAATCATTTGGAAGACTCGTGGTCAAACTTTGGCATTAATGTACCTAAATCTAAAACAATACAAACACATTTAAAAGAAATCACACTAAAGCCAAGGGATCTGAACCGTACACAAACGCTGGAAAAAAAAAATAAATAAAAGAACCAATTCAAGCAAACAAAACTCTCCCAGAACAAGAACCAAAGAGCACGAGTTCTCCCCTCCCGGTAATAAAACTAACCTACAAGTGCCATTCTACGACTCCTAAATCACTGAGGTTAAAGTAATACTTTCTATCAAGAAAATGCTGCTGGTCAGCCTCCGCCAGAGGCTTCTCCGGCCCTGCCCTTCTGCACAGCATACACATCACCCATATCATCGCAGAGCGGAACGCCAGCATAGGCCTAGAAAAAGCCTTCCTGTGTCCCTGATCGTACATTTCTCTCTCCTCATAATTTGTGAGTAGGCTCTCTCTCTCTCTCTCTCTCTCTCTCTCTCTCTCTCTCTATGAGGAGGGAGCACCGGCCCTGCCTCTTGGATGTCCCATGGCGATCCTAGAGGCATTACAGTCCTGCATCCTAATGGTGTATAAAGTAATAGCTCCCAATCGGACAACGAGGGCGACTTCATCATCATTATTATCATCGCGTTACGAAAAAGGAGCAGTAACTTCCTACGTCCGTGTTTAGGACAACGGGCAACTCAAACATTTATGTTTTTAAAACTCGTTTCAATATTGTCACTTACTACTTAAACATAGCAAGTCACTTAAATTTCGATTTCCGTGACCAAAGTGTTCTCTCTCTCTCTCTCTCTCTCTCTCTCTCTCTCTCTCTCTCTCTCTCTCTCTCTCTCAAACGTAAATCTCGTCAAGAAATGGCTCTCCTAAAACACTCCCGAGTGCAGATCCACATAAAATCTCCAAAAAGAAAAGCCCTTTGGAAGCCTTCAAATCTCGCTTTCGCTTCACATTTTTCCATGAACGCATTTCTATTACTGCATTTTATTTTTACGAACCACTAATCCACACTGCTTCTTGTAATTAAATATAAATAATGTAATTCGCCCCATATCAAGGAATTCGTGTTATTTTTAAAGGTAATGTACACAAGGCTATCGTCAAGGAACATTCAAGCTCTTACCCTTAAAAAAGAACGAAATGGAGCGAAGGGGAGCACCGCTTTGAGCAAACATTCAAACTTTTCTGAAAGGAACAACCCTCAAGTCAAAATTCCTCGAGTAAAAACAACTCTACGGCAATCAAAATATCAAACGGAAGTTTTCTGGTATTTGAACCAGAACCTCATTCTTTTATCCACATAACTCGAGCTAATTAATTCAAGGAAAGAATACATAATTCTGTATAAAAATGAGCTCTCTCTCTCTCTCTCTCTCTCTCTCTCTCTCTCTCTCTCTCTCTCTCTGGATTCCAAGGGTGTCACAGAGAGACGGACTCGCGCATAAATTTCAAGAAAAATTACGGCCTCTCGCATACGCGACTTTTGATTTAGGGAGAATGACGATTTCGGATTCCTCCCCCAACCCATATAAATATCCTTACCATCAGCTTGTCCGTATTTGTTTAGCTCATAAAAAGCCAAGGTGCACAGGGAAGGGGTCGGATGCCTTAGCCTTCCCCAGAAAGCCATAATCGTATATCAAAAAACCAGCTTTCCCTCGGCTGACCTCTAACTCTCCCGCTTTTCAGCGGCGCTTTCCAGTCTTGACCATAAAAGAAATACACAGCTTCCAACAAGGAGATATCTATAGTCCAGGATCACAGTGGAAATAAAGAACAGGGATTTTTGTGACTGCAGCAACCGGATGTCTCTGAGAGCGGCCAACAGCTCTACCAACGGCTAGATGTCTGGGAATAACCAAAACGGCATCAGCCACTTTAAAACTTCTCGGATAGCCATTTCTGTTGCCAACAACTACTCTCTGTTTTTTTCCATTTGTCCATCCACCTGAGGTGTTTTCGCATGGTAACACTGCGTCCCGGGCTTTAAATAGTTACACTATGTTTAAGTTTTAAGCAAATAAAAGGATATCTGGGTGTACATTTACATCTGAAAAGTGTTTTAATAATTTACTGTATGCGAATTACACCGTTAACATTCGAAATAGGATATTATTTAAAGCCCGGGACACAGTGTTACCATGCGCAAACACCACAGGCGGATGGATAGATGGAAAAAACAGAGTATAGGAGTAACCATTAGTGTTAGCCACCAGTCGAGTGCCGTGAGAATAGCTATTGCACAACTAAGCACTAGATGATCTGAGAATCGCCTATCAGTGCTGCCACCCGCTAGATGTCTCTGCACTGCAAAACGGATTTTCAAAAAGGGCTCGTGTTGAACTGGGTCCCGGTTTTTTCCCCTTACTCGACTC
>NC_061087.1:1858943-1878943 GCF_015104395.2 Macrobrachium nipponense
GAACTCAGAAAATGCGTCTCCATGAAGGTGTGGGGATCAAGGAAAATGCCGTCGGCCCTGAAAAGTGTGATTTCAGGGAAAACAAATAACGTCCTCTGAATGGGTCGAAACCTCGGGAACAGGGCCGTCTCCCTGAAGAGTGAACTCAGGGGAAAAATGCCGTCTCCCTGAAGGTGAACTCAGGAAAAGGGCCGTGCCGTCTCCCTGAAGGTGTGAAAATAATTCAGGAAAAATGCCGTCTTCCTCCCAAAGTGATTTCAGAAAATACGTCTCCGATTTGGTGAACTCGGAAAATAACCGGTCCTCCTGAATGGTGAAAACTCGAAAATTGGCCAAAACCGTCTCCCTGAAGGGTGAACTCAGTGAAAATGCCGTCTCCCTGAAGGTGTGATTTCTGTTCTTTCAGGAAAATGCCGAATCTCCCTGAAGGGGTGGGTGAACTCGGGAAAAAGGAAAATGCCGTCTCCTGAAGGGGTGAACTCAGGAAAATGCCGTCTCCCTGAAAGTGTGATTTCAGGAAAATGCCGTTTCCCTGAAAGGTGTGATTTCAGGAAAATACCGTCTCCCTGAATGGGTGAACTCGGGAAAATGCCGTCTCCCTGAAGGGGTGAACTCAGGAAAATGCCGTCTCCCTGAAGGGGTGATTTCAGGAAAATGCCGTCTCCCTGAAGGGTGAACTGGGAAAAATGCCGTCTCCCTGAAGGGGGAATCAGGAAATGCCGTTATCCCTGAAAGTGTGATTTCAGGAAAATTTACCGTCTCCATGAATGGGTGAAACTTCGGGAAAATTGCCGTCTCCCTGAAGGGGTGAACTCCGGAAAAAGCCGTCCTCCCTGAAAGTGTGGATTTCAGGAAAATATGCCCGTCTCTGAAAGTGTGGATTTCAGGAACAATAAGTCTCCTGAATGGGTGAACTCGGGAAAAAATGCCGTCTCCTGAAGGGGTGAACACAGGAAAATGCCGTCTCCATGAAGGGTGAACTCAGGAAAATGCGTTCATGAAAGGGGTGAACTCAGGAAAATGCCGTCTCCCTGACGGGGTGAACTCAGGAAAATGCCGTCTCCCTGAAGGGGTGAACTCAGGAAAATGCCGTCTCCCTGAAGGGGTGAACTCGGGAAAATGCCATTTCCCTGAAGGGGTGAATTTAGGAAAATGCCGTCTCCCTGAAGGGGTGATTTTAGGAAAATACAAAACACGGTTTCCGGCCAGCACAAGTTCCGAGGCGATTCCGTGGGTGGGGCGATCACAAACAAATGCTTCAACGATATCTTACTACACATTTTCACATGAATGTTTTCAAACTTCTTAATGAGGTTTTCACTCCAAAAGTCTCCTTACCTACTGTGCCTAAGCTTACGTTTTATGGAAATGTACTAATCCATGACAAAAATTTCTATGATGTACTAAGAAAACTTCTATTTATAATCATATACTTGCAATTCAATTTAATATAATCCCAACTTTGGGTAGTTTGTTTAAATTCCAGGAAAAACTTGACCCACTGATGACCTCATGTGTTGTACACAAGTTCAACTGCCCTAGATATCATCTAGGGACCTATGTGGGATCCACGCAAAGGTTACTTAGGGTCAGAATTGATGACCACAAAGGCGTTACCTATCGCACTAGTAGCAAACTTACTAATCCTGACATCGGACAACTCGCCAATAAATGCAAGCATAATATAAAATACAAAGATTTTGAAATATTGGGACGGTTACCGAATGGCAACCTACTGGCAATCCTGGAATCTTTGTTTATTAAACTTGTCTCTCAATTGACCAGGCAGTGTTCCTCGAGAACTCTTGACCTTAGGTGAGCTGTTGCCTTTTGTCAATTCTGGTTTGTTCCTTCTGACTTTTCGTCCCTCCTTTCTCTCTTGATGTTTGGTTCTGCTAGAGCTAGTTTTAATTTCGTTATTTATAAGGTACTGTGTCTTATATTCGTATTTTAGCGGTTGGAATGTTAATTTTATTGTTTTTTGTCTTTATAAGTTGAAAATGAAGCCGTTGTGTTTTGAAACGTCGCCAATAAAAGTATTTTGGGCACCACCCGAGATGTACTTCCTCCTTCAACCGTCTCCTGTATATTCGAATTACTATTAAACACCACATCTTACAAAATTTTAAATATATATATATATATATATATATATATATATATATATATATATATATATATATATATATATGTATATATATATATATATATATATACATTTGCTGACCTAAACCATTTGTCACGTCAACAACAAAACGGAGAAGCAGCTCATGATACAATAGTTCTGAGTGGAAACAAATCCTGCCGAAATCCATACACACTAGGCTCTAACAGAAAAGGAAACTCAGATCCTGCTTTGCATTGAAGGAGAGATCCGGAATCCTTGCCTTGGAACCTGCCGATCACCACTGCATCTACACGCCATTAAAATGCCATTAGAAAAACCCAATGGATCAAGCTACATGGGCATCTTATGCATTCACCAGCGCCCGTAAATGGAATTCTCTTACGGGAAGGCACGTTACAAGTTGCGCTCAGAATATGAAGCTCTTGATAGCATAAGTTCGGATAGACTACCTCTAGGAGAGGGAGGGAGACGAGGAAACAGGTCAAGAGGGGGAGGGATGGGAAAGGAGGGCAAAATAAAAGATTCAGAGCACCTCAGACTGAATGAACAAGATCACGAATGCCAAGCAGGATTTACAGGAGGGAGTAGGATAGAAGATAACATCCTTACACTACAATATGGTGTAGAAGAGAGCTACAGGAATAGAAAACCATTAATAGTAATAGCTATCGATTACAGTAAAGCATTTGACTCGGTAAAACGAGAAGTCATGATTGAAGTTATGAAACAGTTCAAAATACATCCAAAAATCATAGAGGCAGTAGTTAACATATATGAAGGGGATAGCACAATAATAGACCTAGGGGAGGGAGTAGAACAGAAAATGGGAATTACAAGTGGGATTAGGCAAGGTTGCACAGGCTCTACTTCACTTTTCAAACTAATGACATATTTAATAATTAAGAAAATGGAGGAGGAAGGGACAGGATTTGAAAATGAACTAGTAAAGATAGGGACACTTTTCTTCGCCGACGATGGATTAGTTCTAGCAAGTAATATAGAAGACGCAAGAATATAAAAACATAAAGATTTTAATAGATATAGGGAACAAATGGGGTGGGGCTATAAAATAAATAAAGAAGAAAAGCAGCATCATTATTTTCAACATGAAAGATAAACCAGAAGAGATAGAGAACATAAAGGTGAGGGAGAACATTACATATTTAGAAATAAAGATAAATGACTCTAGAAATCTGTTTAAGCTACAGAAAAAAGAAATGTTGAATAAAGCACAGAAGTTAGCCAACCTAACCTACTCCGTGATAGAAAAAAGCTGCAACAAAGTTCTAATAGGGAAAACATTCTGGAAAAACATAGCTCTACCATCAATCTTATACGGAACCAATGTGGTTAATCTAACAGACGCAGAAATAGAAAAATTACAAAGAATAGAGAATGGGGTATATAGGAAAATATTAGGGGCATGTAGAGGTACAGTAGTAGCCACATTAAGGGGGGAGATAGGAGCTTCTTCAATGAAAAGTAGAATTATGAATGGGAAGATAAGCTATGTAAATAATACTTTAAATGGACGGAAAGAGATACTGAAGAAAATAATTACAGATATGCAAGAAAAGGAAAGAAAATGGTGGAAAACTGTGGAAAAGTACATGCATGAAGTTAAAATAAATTTAAGAAAATTAGAAGGAATGTCCAGAACAGAAATAAAGGACAAAGCCAGAATATGGGACACAGAGAGGTGGAAAGAAGAGTTGGAAAATAAAGTGACTGTGAACATATATAAAACGTGGAAAAGAGAAATAAAAGATGAAGAAATTTATGACAACTCTATGGGTTCAGTCCTTCTCTTCAAAGCCAGAACTAACTCTCTTAATTTAAATATAGCAAAAAGGCACCAGAAGGAGAACACCTGTTGTCCTTTTTGCAATGATGCAGTAGAAGACATATTTCATTTCCTTTTATATTGTGATACATATATAGAGGAACGGGTTAAAGCAATAGGGCTACAACAACCCTATGAAGAGAAGGAAAGTGACGTAGTGGGAAAATTTCTATTTTCAGGTAACAACGAAATAAGAAAAGAAACCATATACTTGATGTGGAAAAAAAGAGAGAAAAAAAGGAAAGAGCTAAACAAATAAACAAACAAAAAAAAATATACCCAAGACTAAGAGGCGCCGTTGCAAAGGCATTGCCTCGACCCATAACTACTACTACTACTACATGGGGTCAAGGGCATAAGGCAGGATATTTCACTCGCACAGAGACGCACAGAAAAGATAGATATTTAGGGGTGTATAGTGCCCCTGGAATATGCGCAGTATTTAAGGGGCAGGGACAAAACAACAAACCTAAGATGAAATACATTTAGTAACAGGAATGGGTAGGGAGTAGGCATAAGAAGAGACTTGAGGCGAGGTGAAGGGTATACAGGGAACGGTCTGGGGGCAGAGGGGGAAGGGGAGGCAAAGTGAAAGACCCCTTAAGAGAAAGGAGGGAGCGAAGAACCAAAGCTACAAAGGGAAGTGGCAGACATAGCCAGCGAAAGTACTGTACTATATTAACGATGCGACAGCAGACTTCCTACGTCTGATATCCCTCGGGACTCAGGAACGCGGGAGGGGCCAGATGAATCAGTTTATATCACACAGGAAAAATGGTGAGAATCATTCCATTGAATTCTTCTGTTTAACCACTCTTCTGTCTTCTTTTCAACTAATTAATTTGTACATAGTACATATAATTATATATTACATGAATAATATATATACAGTATATATAACATATATGTTAGTGTAAAATGCCAGTAGGAAACATGAAACAGAGGATATGATGTTGACCAGATCATCAATTAAGATATGATCTATCCACAGAACTGGTGCATAGAAGAAACTTGAATTACACGCATGCTAGGATGAAAGCACAGGACATTAGAATATGCCAACTGTTCTTTTTTCCTAGTGTAAATATAATGTTAATTTCTTTTACTATGTAATAGACTTTTTGGAAAATGTCATATCCTGCGTTTCATTTTCCTTATGGTATTCTGCATTCATATATTGTCGCGTACACATGTGATTATATATATATACCATATATATATATATATATATATATATAGATTTTTTTTTAATTATATCTATATATATATATATTATCTTATATATTATATTTAATATATTAATTATTGGTTAATACATTATTATATGCCATGTCCAACAAAACACAACGCAGCACACAAAATACATTGCACATATATCAGACTCTGATTCAGATATTTAGAAAATAATAGGAAAATGCATCCATTTGACCTTACTCCACAAGCAAAAAAGCTGCTGATCTACCACCCGTTCACCTTCATAGCCTTCGCCCAAAATCAATTTCCAATAGGCAAGATTTAATTTTCCTATTGAAGCCGGAGAAACAGATACAGCGGAGCGTAATAATAATAATAATAATAATAATAAATAATAATAATAATAATAATAATAATAACAATTAACTAACTGGTAATGGAATACAAGTAGTAGTAGTAAAACAGACCTCAATCATCTGACGAATCAATCGCATCATCTGACGAGAATAGGAAGGTATGTTGCGCTCTACGACAAAAACGGTCCGTTTTACTCTTTATAAAGTATGTATATTTGAGGTGTTGAAGATATGTATGTATGAGCTTGCACGGATGGGTTACTCACATCGGTTTCTTGTTAATTACCTAACTTTAAAGGTGAAAAAAGAAAAAAAACTTACACGCGTAAAGGAATATTACCATTTTATGGTCATTAAACCTGTATAACATCATTTGTCTGCCCACACAGCTTGGTGATATATGAAATAAGAAAAGGAAGCGCGGGAAACAAAGCACCAGTCTGGAACGGTAAGTCGGTAACCCAGTCAGTCCTCATACCTTCTCCCAGAAGTCACATCGCCTGAATTCAGCCAGGCAGGTACTGGTTGATACCAGACACCACCACCAGCTACCTCTATCAAAACATTCATTGGACGCAAGCTTTAAAGTAATTCTGGAGACTTGAGGCTTAGCCAATGAAACGGAGAAGAAATGAACAAAAACGGATCAGGCATTGCGTGATGACCGCCCAACTACGTACATGAAAAAGACGCATTCTTTCAACGAATGAACATTCAAACCCGTTCCTCCGCCCGCTGCTCTTCTTGCTCCCGTATGAGTGGCGTCATGGCCCACCTGCGTACCACGTGATGCATTGGTCCCTACGGTGGGCCGCCTTTGAATTCCGTGTTTGGAAAACAAATGACGAGCCACACTACGAGAGCAACATTGCTGCTGCTGACTCAACGCTCGGTTATTTGACACTATTGCTAAGTTTATCTATTTATTCATTTATTTGATCTCTATCTCACTTTCTTCATCTTCTCTTTTATTATCTTTGGTATTTCTCTTGTTACACGGCACTGTTTTATGGAAGCTGTCTTAGGAAAACTAAATGGCAGTCAGCTTCATTCCAAAGTGTCTGCTCATTGTCAACGAAACTGTTAAACGCCATGCAAAGAAGTAGTGATCACAGCCTAACCGTTCGTGGTTGATAGACACTAATGAAACAATCTTAAGGTCAACAAATCTCGTAAGAGTTGGAGAAAGTTCCTCAACGCACCATCCCACCTCTCTCTCTCTCTCTCTCTCTCTCTCTTGGATAGTGGAAGTAGAGCACGCAACCAAGTAGGGGTGGGAGAGGGGACAAGATACACCGCAGTTCCAAACATCGCCATATTTTCAAGGTCACGCATGAAAGTGATGGTGACGTCATCAAAGGTCTCGAACTCCTGTACGATTTCGCCACGACAGAGAATCTCTCCTTCATTTAACAAGATGACTATTTATCAATCACTTCAGTCTTAGCCTTGCAGTAATATGATGAGTTACTAAGATGAGGTAACTTAATCGTCAACCGGCAGTGTTCCTACTTCAGATTTTTTTCTCTTTAATGGAATGGTCCAGATCAATTCTTCGTAAAAGCATTTAATGAACTTGTGCCAGACAAGTGACACTTACTTTTGGCCTTTGAAACGGGACAATGAACATCACGTGAACATTACGATTAGTCACTGGATTGGCTGCCTAAAAATAACACTAGAAGGTTACTCAGTCACACAACACAGGTATGCCCTACTGCAAAGCAATATCAATTTATCCAGTGCAATAATTCTCATCGATATATACACACATATAAAACATAGATGAACAAAACCACGTACACTCCTTAGTGACATACATTGTCGTTAACTAGGATTAATATCTATGTACTGTATGTAGTACAAAAGTACACACCTATGCATATATTATACATAAGGCTACATACACAAATACACACACATGTATACACACACACATATATATATATATATATATATATATATATATATATGTGTGTGTGTGTGTGTGTCTGTATATGAGTGCGTACGTGTTTGTGTGTGGTTAAGAGTGTGTATGTTTACACTACAGAAGATGGCATTTTATCCATTCCATACTCTATAACCTTTATCGATAAAAATATGTGGGCGCGCAGGTCACACCATGCAAGCGAACTAGCGACACCATGAAAACAAAATCAACTAAAAAATGAATATCAGCTTGCTGGAAAAGACGTCATTAAATCGTCAAATGAAGGGAAATCGACAGTACGGAAAATATAATTGCAATTCGCGGAATTAAATGACGCTGACGAAATCGCAATTGACCTCCAGTGAGTACAAATCCATTATGAATCGCAGGCCACCTGTCAATAGAATCTTGGCCTAATATCATTTTATAATTTTACATCTGAATATTATTCCTCAGGTACTATCTTTCTATTCCTATTACTATCCTCTCACAATCATTTTTCTTTGTTACTACGGTCAATTTCCTCTCTCATTCCGTTCATTTTATCTCCTTATCCATATTTTTTCATTCCTTACTTTTTACCTTCTTTATGCATTTCCGATCATTTCTCTCGCTCGCTTTCGAAGACGTGACACTCCGCGAGTACAGTGACCTGCCTCCGTTATGGGGGGGGAGGTGGGGTGGGGAGGTGGGGGTGGAGGAAGCGAAAGCGAAAACGACTGTCCCGAACGTCTCGCTTTCTCTCATAAATTGCAGTTCATCTCATGACCTCTAGGTGGCGTCACCGCGCAATAGACGACTCCCGGGCCCGGCGCCCCCGGCGCCATGACACACATATCAGGATCTTCAAGGAAAACACACGCTCGAGCGGAGTGTGTGTGTGGGTATGATTATTATACATAAAATATGTGTGAATTGATATATAAACATATATGTATATACTATATATACGCGTGTGTAGTAGTACAGTGCATCAGCAAATCTATTGTACACAGACAGATCAGCAAACAATGTAGAAACAAACACGCACAACTATTGTCGGTGATGGACACTTCCTGTTTCGAAGTTCATTCGCCACCAGGAACCAGAATATTACTAAATCCTGAAAGGTGCAGGTGGCGGTGCGCAATTAGGCAACACTAACTCGGCGCTTCATTGAGAGACAGAAAAAAAGGACTAAATACTTCCAACAGAAACAGCTCAAATATAAAGTTAGTTCCATAAACAACTGCCCTGTACGTAAAACGCATCTTTTGGTTTCAAGGTTAAAATCATGACATTACTAACAATGATAGGCAAAAGTCAAATAACACTATACGATGATCTGATAAGGACACACAGCATCCAAAGGCTATACGTACAGAAATCTAGCAAGTGCATTATATCTAGTATAAGGTCATAAATGGCCTTAATCGGTTAGTTAACTTTCAGAGAAAAGTTGTATGGTCACATAAGTTTTGTCAAGGCCACATTGGATTAATAATATACTGCCGTGGCAACGGCACAGTACTGTCTATGCTTTGCACGATGAACACTGCATTGACATGGGACACCATGCAACGCACATCATGACGTAGTTCGGATGTGACTCATGTCCCTGACTTCCACCTGACTAACCTAACCTTACTTTACCTTACTGGCTGGAAATTTAGCACCTGTATCTCGGACATTTGAAAACACTTGATCTCCCAAGCTCCTTCAAGAAAACACACCTACTCACTGCCATACAATAGACTTTATAACAGTTTGAATCCACGGGTGTTCGTTCTAAGGATCACGGATTTTCAATTCAAATCCCATTGCTACCAGATCTCAGCGGTTTCCACCGGAGCAGTCAGAAATAAAATTGCAACCCATATCCTCTTCAAATAGCCATTCTGTAATAACTGTCGCTTTTAACGTCCGATTTATATATTAGACCTTATCCCTCGATCTCAAGCCCTATCCAATTATTGCACCATTTTTGTACCTGAATTAACGCCAAGGGTAGCTGAAAGAGTAGTGGAAATATTCGCGAATTACCAAAAAGTTCGTGGAATTTCATAATGATGGTTTGGCAGTCCAATTATCATTACCGAGCATTCACCGATTGGAAACTTTCCCGTGATGAGAGAAAAAAAAAAACCATCGTCAGGAGCTAGGGTTATTATCAATTGTTATTAATTAGACACTGGATTGAGGCTTCCACTCCGAGTTAATGCAAGAACGGCTTATAAGGCTGTGATTGCAACCCGTCATCATGCAATACTCAGAACGAGTCAGGAAGAGTCAGATAAAAATATAGGTACCATTCCTATGTTACACAGATGTATGAAGTACCCGCCGTATGATGTTCATGATGGCAAACTGTTCACTGCTTACAATCGAAGGCACCCACAATGTGTCCCGTCATTTCCCACGGGTTTCTGCTTCCCTGGTTATTCGAAGGCATCAGTTGAGGTTTGTTTTTACCGGGATATTTTTTGACGGGTGCGCATCTGGAACACGATATTTCCTCAGGTGGCCGCCGTGTCCGATTTCTAATTTAGAGGCGCCAACTCGAAATGTTAAAGTGAAACCTGGTCAGACAGAGGACACTTCAGGATTTAATCTGCGAATTTTCAACATCGCTCTGCATCATCCCAGGGGCTAGCTTATAACTTGCTGCCATGCTATATAGTATAATTCGTGCTGGCCCTTTTTTCTTATATTTCTCGCGAACAGGAAAGCTACCTGCAATTCCATCGAACTTTCCATATTCTCCGGGATCCTTTACATTAATTTCGCTGGCATTTCTTGTGACACAGAAGACTCGTTGGATTTCACTGAACTTACGATCTTTCATCTAAGATTTTATTCAGATTTAACCCAAAAGCAAGCACTAGGACCTATGAGGTCATTCAACGCTGAAGGGGGAATTGAGAGTAAAAGGGTTGAAATGTGTAGCGGCAGTAAAACCTCGCAGTTGCACTATGAATCAATGGTTAGGAGAGGTTGGAGAGTAAGATGGACGAAGAGAATATGAAAAAAGGTACACTAAAAGAAACGAAAGAGTTTGCAAGTTAGGGGCCAAAGGCACGCTGCAAAGAACCTTTAGTAATGCCACAGTGCACCGTACGAGATTTACTGACGGAACTGAGATCTTAAATTCCATATCTTTCAATATTCAGTTCGCTGTAACTTTGGAATCATTTACACACACAGGGATTTATTAAACTGAAAAGTGCTTCTGGCCCGGCCAGGAATCGAAGCTGGGCCTTCGGTTTAGGAAAATGAGAACAGTCGGAAGTATCGTGAAATGAATATACGGAATTTGTGGCTAAAAATGCCACGCTTGCACAGGTGAGAGAAAGTCATAAAGGTTATTATATATATTTGTATATATATATATATTATATATATATATATATATATATATATAAATATTATATAATAATATATATATGATATATATATATATATATATAATATATATAGATGTATATTAAGTGTGTATAAATAAACATTATATATTATATATCTATATTATATATATATATATATATTATATATCATACATATATATAAAACTGTACACCTAAATACACGACTTCATTAGCTAGATATTTACACAAATAAACACAATACTTCATGAGTTAGAATAAAAACGGATTAAATGCTTTTCCTTATCAGAGCGCTTTAATATTAAAGCCACAGCAGTCATGCATTTTTTTTTTGCAGAGCTTAACTGTGACGCCACTCCAGCCATGTTTTTTTTTATTTTTTTTTTTAACAACAAACGAAAACTGAAAACTATGGGTTTCGTGCTTGAGAGGAAACTCTACCGTGGCGGCTACGTGGCGCAGCAGCAAACAAGTAAATAAATGCTATATATTCCTTCCTTGGAGAGAAATATTTTTGTCGAGTAAATAACTTTTAAGCCCCAAAAATGTGCGCGAGCAAGTGAGTATGTATTTCTTCTCCGACCGAAGATTTAAGGGTGTTTGTAGTGCCTTTAGAATTGTAATAACAGTGTCGTAAATTCCAGCCAGAGAAATGTCGAAAGATTTCGACTTTCTCGTCTCCTTCCTTCCTTCCTTTCTCCTTTCTACTACTACTACTCCTCCTCCTCCTGATCTTTTGCCTACTGCTTTATGAGAGAGAGAGAGAGAGAGAGAGAGAGAGAGACTGATTTCCTGTGACCTTTATATTTGCATATCCCGTTTGCATAGGAGCAGTGTTTAAAAGCCTCACAATGAAGTCGTCGTTACATCCTGTAACATACAAGTCGCACAAATCCTGGAAAACAACGCTCACAAAATTCCGCCGTGGCTTTGATCCCGCCTTTCGGGTAAATGCTTGGCCCTCTGGAGTGAGTTGAATATGCAAAAGAACGCTTGATGTTGCAGTCAAAGGATTCAAAGATCGTCTAAGACCTCCGTAACTGTTATGTCTCGGCCATTGTACACACTTGCCGAGGTGTTACTCTCTGGGAAGAGTGTGAGGAGGTTTCAGGCCCAGCGATGAACGCTAGACAATTCTCGCATTTTTCTCTATGTTATCATACTAGGAAGGGTGGAGACACCGATAAGGATATTGTGAGGGAACAGCAGAGATCTGTCTAGCTTTCCCTCAAGTGGAGATGTATGCCTCTCGATTTATTACAGAAAGAAACAATAGTTCCTCAATACATAAAAAGGATGGGCAAAACAGTATGGAGCAGCATAAACGGATAGTACGTAAATATTTGAATACAGTGAAATGAAGAGGTACACACACACACACACATATATATATATATATATATATATATATATATATATATATATATATATATATATATATTACTTTAAAAAGTGATACAGTAGGAGGTGGCACCGTCAGTGCATCTCACGCGGTGCACTGTGAGCATTACTTAAGGTTCTTTGCGGCGTCCTTCGGCTCACTTTCCTGTACCTCCGTTCATATTCCGTTTCTTCCATCTTATGTGCCACCCACTCCTAACAATTGTTAGTGTAACTGCGAGGTTTTCCTCGTATTACACTGTTGAAACCTTTTTGCTCTCAGTTTCCGTTTCAGAACTGAATGACCACATAGGTCCCAGCACTTGGCCTAAATTCTAAATTCTATTCTATAGAGAGATGCAGAGATCTAGATCGATTAGAAAGAAAAATTCGATTTAGGGTCCATTAAATATATGTAAATATACGGGTTCAATAGAAAGCTGTGAGATTTGTACCCATAAGGAGGCAAACGCAGACCTACATAGATCCCATGCATCGCACGGCGATGATTAGATCCATTGGAGCTGATGCACAAATCTGCACCGGGTCACAGGAAAATTGGGTGAAGCCTGCTCAGATCTGCATGCTTCCTATGCATGAGGGCTGCTGCACCAGCCAGGACAAAATGAGATTACCGGTTGACAACCAACCTATCTCTATCAGAAACGAGAATTCACTGGACCTTTCAGTACTGGATTAACTCCACGACTCTCCACCAACCTCACAACAAGTACGGGGAACATACCTAGTGGGATCCTTAGAATTTGCAAAGGAATACCTATTATACAAGGTCTCAGTTTCAAATTTCTTGGCATATTGGCGAATTTCAGTTGCGACGCTGAATTACTCGAACCACGTCATCCTTTTAAGAGAGGAAAGTGTATTGCAAAATCTGTATGATGAATTTAATCTCTCTCTGTCTCTCTTTATATATATATATAAATATATATATATACGTATATATATATATATATATATATATATATATATATATATCATATATATATGTAGTATATATATATATATATATATATATATATATAGTATGTATATATATATATATGTGTGTATATATATATATATATATATATATATTATATATATATATATAATATATATATATATACACGCACACACACAAACGACCTACAATAAATTCTTATTAACTTTTTAAATTATTACGAGTTGTCATTTCTTTTTTTTCTGTAATCAGCTTTATCACTACAATAACTCGTGCTATTGTAGTAATAGAGTAGAATATAGAGAATTTAAACTAAAGGACAAGCGCTGGGACTTATGAGGTCAATGAAAGAGCTATCGTAGCGGTTGTATCTGGCGCTCATTTTCGAAAAAGAACCAGTTCCCTACTTTCAGAAATCGCCTTCAGCAGCGCTGGATGAACTTTCCAATAGCTATCCTATTAGGCCATATTGTTGAAAGTTAGTAACTCACAAGCAAAATATATTTAATTGTTTTACGAAGTGAAATTGTACAGAAAAGATTTTATTGGTAAGCCCCTTTTTTCTCCAACAGTTGTAAACATCACGGGGAATAGATATAATCTATAAATAAATATCCGATCCGAGTACTAATCCCAGATCAAACTCGTGCAACACAAAAAACGCAATGTGAAAAGGGGGAAGACTATTATGACCAAAAAACATCAAGCAACTAACAAACCAATTAATTTCACTGGGAGGGTGGGGGGGTGGCTGGGTGGGAGGAGGGGCGCTGTAGGTGACCTCGTTTAATTCAGTTCATTATTGAAGCTCTACGGCGAGAACTCCACGACCAGGGAGCTTTGCTTTTTCAGCTGAATAATAAACTTCGCGGTCGGTTTCGAAAACCTCGAGACGTCTCTTTCTTCGGTATAACCAACTGCAGGTCTTCCAGGTTTGCTTTTAGTTCCTCGTAAAACCCTCACGCTTTATATATCTATAATATATATATATATATATTATATTATATTATATATATATATATATATATATATATATATATACATATATATAAATATATATATTATATATATTATCATATATATACTATATGTATATATATATATAAAGCAAAGCAAAGGTCACAGACTCTCCTCTCCGTTCAAGATTGACGCGTCCTCGAGATCCAAATTTCTTAATATTAGATAAATGTCAAGGAAATTTTTGCTGACTAGTATTTTGTTTTAGGCTGTAACTTTGTTTGAAGGAAGGTATCATCGCATTGTAAGGTGTATTCCAGACGCGTACACACACACACACACAAATATATACATATATATGTATTATATACAATATGGATACATATATACAACATTCTTATACATATATGTTTATATATATATTGGTGCGTGTGAAAGAACACATACCTAACTGTTTACATAATATATAGATATATATTTATGTGTGTATTATATATATATCATAACTAAGGCCGATCTAATTTGAACTAATTGAACCCACTATAAAAGTTATTACTTCTCATGAGGGGTAGATTACCAGCATCGATTATGAATTGACGTAACACCTTACATTCAATTTCGGTTGTCAAACGGAGATGTCGTTAAGAACAGAAGACGTCTTTCTATCCATCCCATTTGATTTCCAACGAAAATCTTCATTCGAATAAGGAATCGCTGCCTTTCTCCTTATACAGAAGGTTAATGACAACTGTAAACCCGGTGCCCCCACCAAGGGCAGGTCCAAGGCAAACGAGAGATGGCAGCGAGATGGAAGAGTGGGGTTTTTAACGCCAATCGAGGCGACGGTTATTCTGGAAAATGAGACCAGTTAAGAGACACTTAAGGCTTTTCCCGTTTAGGGGAAAGCATTAGTCTCTCAACCAAATAATTCTATGATAAATAATTCTGCAGCAGAGCATTTCATGATGATCAATTGATAATGTTACTAAAATAATTTACACTTAAAAATATACTCACAAGAACAGACATCGTTCTAAAAAAAATGACAGCAAAGCCCAAACAGCTAAAAACAAAGATTTCTCTCGAAAACAACAAAGTTATAGTTATGAGATATTCAGAGAACTCCCCTCTCTCTCTCTCTCTCACGACATTTTTCTTGCAATGACAGCCGGTGTTTATGACTGTTAAAGCTTTCTGATGTACTGTGAAACGCCACGAGAATACAGAGAGAGAGAGAATGAGCAAACACAAACTCACACACACGCACACACACACACACACACACACACACACACATATATATATATATATATATATATATATATATATATATATATAGTATATATATATATATATATATGTATATAATATATATATATACATATATATATATACTTGAAAAATTTGTAAAAGACGTGAAAGTAGATATCCTGCAAATCGTGGAAAGAAACAAGCATGTAAACAAACGGATTATTGTGAGGAAACAGCTTTAGCAACTTACAACATACTGCAAGGGGACAGTGTTGATCTGACTGCTTTTATAAAATTTAGGTTGCAAGAGAGACAGGGCCCCAGGGCCTTATTATGCAAGTCCATATATTGAAACCAGCGGCCCACCGGGGAGAAATAACATATATATACATTTATATATAATTAATAATTATATAATATAATATATATACATATATATATATATATATATATAATATATATACATATACATATGTTCCTATTACGAGCAGATAAAAACAAACACTCAGTAACAGGGGAATGGCAATGCATAGGAGCTTTATGGCAGAGATGAGTAGAAAGAAGTACGTCATGGCAATGATGATACGAATTGCCACAGTCAAACAAAATGGCTCAAAAATAGACTTCCAAAAGTGTAAACAAGGTGGCTAATGCACTTAGAATACAAGAACAATTAGGAGGTAGGGGGTTAGATCTAAGGACCTGTCCACGACAAGTGATGTGAATGAATTAAAATAAAGAGAAGGGTACTTACAACACTGGCTACAAAGCTAAAAGAATCGCGGTACTCTACAGAGATTAGAGAGAGAACTCACAGTTGATGATTATTTTAGCAATTATTATTTAAAACAAGTTACTGAATGGAAGTTTTCTTTCGAAAAACAGAGTATTATAAAACGACCGTGAAGTCACCGACGACCTCCTACGAGCACAAAACTCAAGATGTTCCTGATAAAGAGTACGCCTTTTCTTTTCTTTTCTTTTCTTTTTTTTTTTTTTTTTGTCCTCCATTGTTACCATCATTGTTGTCGTTTTGTTCTCTGTTATATATGACGTTGCCTCTATTGTTAAAATTTCCATCATTTTGCACGCAGTAAAAACAGTGGCTATCCTTCCAACTTTGCAATCACTCCTCCACCTGTTAGTTTTACCAAATATATCGCTAGAACTTTCCCCGAAGTTGTAATTGCTAATTTTGTCGCTGTTGCTATTCCTGTGGTCATCACCCGTATTACCGCTATTAATCTTAATTACTCCGCCATGGTTTCTCTGTTTTCGCTTCGGTTTGCTTATCTCGAAGGATTGATTGCGTGACAGTTAATGAAACATATTTCGTCCCACCTAAATAAACAATTGTACGATGCATACACCGGCACGAGATTATTTACTTGCTGCTGTAAGGCTCTGCTAGAGGATGAATGGTCTTATAAAAATAAAAAATCCTGACAGCGGATAATGCTAATCGAAATTCATCAGCATTCAGTGCAGACTGTATTGTTATCAGCCTCAGAGTTCGCCGTTATCCAGGAGACCATAATAACAAGAGGAGGGATGTATGGCGATAGCAGACTTAAAAAGTATTAAAGAATTAACCGTCGCCCTCCATCAAATACTTTGAATATTATATCAACCCGCTGGAACAAAAGCTGAAATCTGCCAGCTGTAAGCCATTAGCAACTGCAGATTGAAGCCAGCAGAGATCTGGAAGGCTATACGTTTGGGAAATGAACGAAACAATAAGCAAAGACTCGTTGCACAAATGGTTCAATCGTGATGATCCAACTCCACGAAGATTACCCAAATAAGCCCCCCCCCCCCCCCCACAACAACACACACACACATACACACAAACACCACACACACACACACATATATATATATATATATATATATATAACACAATATATATATGTATGTGTGTGTGTGTGCGTGAGTGGGGGGGGGGGGGGGTGTTACGATAGCGTATTGACAAAGTCTGACGGGAAATGTGGAGTCAGACAAAAGGATAAAAGGATGTGTAGATCAAGTGTTTATTGTGAAAATAATACGACTGTGAGAAAAGGAATAAAGGCCCATGCGTCATGCCAAGATCCAGATAAAGCAGTCTGCAAAGACGACAGAGATGCAATATCGAGAGTGCTATCAATGTATGGTGTACGTAGAAGTATTCTGATAAAAGTGATCACGAGTTTTTACAACAAAAACCAAAACTTGTGTCAGAATACATATATCTATACTCTGATGGTGACTGGCGTATTAGGGAGTGTGAGACAATGCAGAGATGACTCCTTGGTTTCGTAATATTTTAATGGATTGAACAAACGTGAGGGATAAGGAAATGGGTTGCAAATGGCTTGTGAAATTGCTATGTTCGACAATACACTGATAGTGATGCAACAGTGCAAAAACTCAAGAAAAGAGTTATCAAGAAGTTGAGGTGGGATGTGGGCAAGAGTAAGACCATGAAGGTTAATGGCAAACGGGAAGATAGCACAATCAAATATGACACAGTTGCTGGAAGAATGAAAGCAGGTGACTGGAATTAAATTTGACGGGAATAGGGAAGATGAGTGATGAGGCGAGTTATAACAGAGTAGGTGAACGAAGGAAGATAGCAGGATATATGCAAAACCTTTGAAGAGATGAATGCCAATGGAACCCAAAGTTGGAACTTATGAACGACTTGATGAGCCAACTCTCCAATATGGACGTGACGTTTGAGTGTTGAAGACAAGTGAAGAAAAACCGTTGAATTCTTGCAATGAATTAATGATGAATGTAGAATTTGGGCCAAAGGCCAAGCACTGAGACCTATGAGGTCATTCGGCGCTGAAATGGAAATTGACAGTAAAAGGTTTGAACTATGAATCAAGTGTTAGGAGAAGGTGGAAAGTAAGATGAAGAAAGAGAATATGAATGGAAGTACAATAAAAGGAACGAAATTGGTTGCAGCTAAGGGCCGAAGGCAAGTTGCAAAGAACCTTAAGAAATGCCTGCAGTGCACCACATGAGGTCCACTAACGGCAAACCCACCCCCCCACCCCCACAAGGGGTTGCAATGAATCAAGTACAGTAATATATAGGGATTAAAGGATTAAATGGGGGTGGAAGATGCGGAGACAGGTAATTAAAAATGGCTAGTGTAAGTGAAAGCCTGGATCAGAGCCATCAGGTGTGGTCTAATCCTATGGAGAGACTGAAGGACAATTGGATGGAGAAAAGTGCGTATGCTGGAAGAAATGCTCGACAGTGCATAGAGCAAGTAAAGGGAGTTCAATGCACTGCTGTTGAGCCTTCTGTGCAGGTGCTCATATGAGGAGTCCCTCGCTTAGTTAGTTTTCTGGTTAGGGGCTCCCTTATCGATTTGGTAGTAAAGCATTGTCATTGACAACATATGGCCATTTAATATAAATATATAACTAACTTGATCACGAAATATATATAACATGTGCTATGTATAAAGGTAATGCCACGGAGGAAAGTGAAAAAACGAGAACTTCCGAGATCTTTCTTAACGACCCTTTACTATAGGCAAGTCTTGCCATAGTAAAGGGTCGCTAAGACCAAAAAATCTCGGCAGTTCACACACACACACACACATATATATATATATATATATATATATATAATATATATATATATATATATATATATATATAATGCATGATATACAAATGAATTTCTGCATAAAACGATTTCGTATAGTGCTGGATGCTGGACAGCGAGGCGAACGTCAGCAAAGACAGCTGACCGAACCAGAGTGCAAAGAGCATTTCGACATGAACATTTTTTTTAAAGATCCTTTTAATTCAAATTTCCTACTGCCGTTGCTGCTGCTTTTCCTTATCCAGCGTTTGGAAACAATTTCCGTTCGAATATATGGAAATACGCTGCGTTTTATGCATGTTAATTATATGTCGTTTAACTGTCGGTCAAACTGGGAATCATATTGGTATATATGCATGTACTTATACATAGAGAGCCTATTAATAAAACAACGGAGGAAATGACAAAAAGGAGTGAGGGGCGTGTGGTGCATGCATTTTTCCCAAGGACTTCTGTTTAACAAATCATTTTAACCAGAATTTCAAGCCTCCAGTTGGCAACATATTTCTGTATATGCCAAATAGCAAATGTCGGGGCATCTCCTTTCAGCAATCTATTCACTCTATTCAATAATTCAGTCGCCACCAGGTCACGTATATATATTTTTGTACTCTGTGAAGACATGTCTTCCTATTCAGTCAACGAGACCGCTGTCAGAAGAATGGAGCATGATACAAATACACACACACACACACACACATATATATATATATATATATATATATATATATATATATATATATATATATATATATATATATAGATAATATATATATACATATGTGTGTGTATGTATGTATATATGTGTGAACCAATACCCTTCAATGGTATTGTACATGAGATCCAGGGAGATGGGAAGATGGAGCATTTAAAATCGTAACAGGTATGTATTTATGACGCTTCTCGCACGTGGCGCCGTTTGGCGTTCATGAGCCCCTCCGTAACCAGATATATATGATATATTATATCACAAATGACCTCCTTAATTCTCGATTCTTTCATACACAAGTGACAACAATACCCAAAATAACT
>NC_061087.1:1883943-1972484 GCF_015104395.2 Macrobrachium nipponense
TAATGACTTCAACAGTAACAGAGAGGGGCCATCAAATATTCCCGCTATAGTTGTCAAAGACAATGTTATGCTGTACAATGAAACGCTCAATCAAATAGAGAGAGAGAGAGATAGAGAGCGAGAGAGAGAGAGAGAGAGAGAGAGAAGAGAATAATGTCTACCAGACAGAAACATTCAAAGACTCGTAGACATTTAATTTCGCTTTCTTTGGCTTAAAGCAACCTTACAATGTGACTACTGGGAAAATCCATTACTTTGTATTCTTATTCAAGCAACATCAGTTGTTGTTAACGTTTATTAATTCAAACAAATATATATATATATATATATATATATATATATATATATATATATATATATAATAAAATGTATATATATATATTTATATATATATGTATACAGTATATATATATGTATATACATGTATATATCTATGTATATATTTATATATATATATTTGTATATATATATATATATATATGATATATATATATATATATTATATATATATATATATATAGGTATATATATATGCAGTCTTTAAGTATGAATTGTAAACTTAAGGTATTCGATGAACACATTTAGCAATGCGGATCAACCAAACCAGAAATTTATGTTCCGGTACAATGCATCCCACATTCAAGTTCATTGCTTCTAGTACTAGTAGTATAGCATGCCTAAGCAGTCAATACTGCATTAATAAATCCCTTCAATACTACTTGCTTTCCTTGGTTTTAGCTTTATTTTAAAAGTTGGCCTAGTCCTCTGCCAGCAAACCTGGGCCTACCTATATTTATATACGAGCATCTCTGTATAATTAGGGCTATAAAAAGCCAAACAAATGTGTTGGATAACGTAATCCATAATCCGTTAATAATCCCTGGTTTGCTTAGAAATAAAAAAAAATAAATAAAAATAAAAACTTACACATCCCCACCGCTGTCTAGCAACCATTAGTCCCATCTCCACCGACGAATGACATCATTGAGTTGCAACATTGGTAATTATCCAAGCTCACGATCTCTTGAATTAAGTCTCTTCATATGCACTAGTCGTTACATCGTCTAGAAAAAATATGCTTCAAGGGCAAAAGCCAGTCAGCTGTAGGCTACTCTTTGCTGATTGATAAATATCAAAGCTTCTCGGTCCACCTTAGTTTACCTGTTTGAATGAGAGCCTGGCCTGGCCGACGCCAGTAACGCATAAACGAACATACGAAATCTAAATAGACCTAGCTGTAACTTTAGTTAGGCATTTGCGCAGTTCAAGTCGCCGTCTTCTTGGCACGTTAAACGCACTATTAATATATAAAACTAATATGGTAATCAAAAGGCGAATAAAATGTCAAGAAAGGAGAGTTGAAGTTACACAAAGGCTCAAGTTGGCAGGATGTAAACATCCAGGTAGCGAGGAACCCCCTTGTGGGAGTGGCCCACGAAGAGAGACATCTTACCTCATCATTCTTTTTCACTTTCCAAAGCTTTACTGTGAGTATAAATTGTCAATTAATTCTAACAGTAAAACGAAAACGGTTCCTCCCACTACATCTGGGATCACGTGTTAACCATGTTGCGTGAGAACCGCCCAAAACTAACGTAAGTCGATAAAAAACCGTACACAAGTTTGAAACACCTGAGCCTAGACACATCACCTGCGCTAACTTCGCATTCCACGAGGTAATAGTTAATCCTCCATCGTATCACGCCAATCGAACCCATATTTTGAAGAAACTTGAAAACTTTCCGTATGTTAAGTGATATAAAAGTTCTAACTCACCTGTGGCTAAGACGGAGAGAAATACTAAGGCCCTCATTTCCGAGCGTACTTGGTTGCTGTGTAACACGTAAGACAACACGATCGCAACTGAGAAAGTGAGTGGACCGACATGACTCCAACCCACCGAGGAGTCTCCCGCTCGATGACGTCACTCTCACGCTCCTCCCACTACGGGTCATGTGACGTCAGGTGACCAATCAAATGGGAGTACGGAGGAAATACGGTACTCGCGCACGGGCAGAGAGGTGTTTTGATGACTGCAGCAGCTAAAGACTTTGACTTTTTGGAAAATAAACTTAGTTTCCCTATAACTATGTACTTCCTTTCCATTGCATTTCTGAGTTGTTTTTATCCTGAAAAGTTTAAAGGTGGCGGCAAGCCAAATTAGAGCCGTAAAGTGATAATAGACGACCATGTCTCTAAGTAAGAAAACATCCCCATTCAAATCTCTGAACTTTTTAATAATTATTGCTTTCCGTAAATATTCAAATGTCCTTTTAAGAAACAGTTAAAACCTTCTAAAATGATGATCTAAGACCTTCGATTATTTACATTGTATATGAGATGGCAAGACTTGAATATTTGAAAAACATAAGGGACTTATTATACTTCCTGATATTTGAACCCATGGGATCCATATTTACAAATTTAGTGATGGTCTTGTAAATCTTCTTTTAATTAGTCATAGAGCGTAATTTCACGTCACGCATGCGGCTAATAATATGAACACGCACGCACACACAAATACATACACAGGCACAACACACACATATATACGTATATATGTATATATATTTACATATATATAAATATATATACATACAGATATTTGTCAAATATATATATATATATATATATATATATATATATATATATATATATATATATATATATATGAGTATGTGTTAAAGTTCATCTGCACGCCTTTACCTTATAGAAAAGATGGTTCCCGACAGTAGTACCATTCCATTTTCAAGAACAATTTTGAGATGAGGTTGCTAATTCCATATCGTTTCGGCCCGGTACCGAACTCAATCCAATCTACAGACTACAGAGTAGTAATTTTTTATGAACTTAGGGTCATGACCACATATTGGAAGAATATGTGTGTGTGTGTGTGTGTGTGTGCGTGTAGTGTTTTCTAGCCAAAGGAATTTCCAACGAGGGCAAGAGGATAAAGCAACTACATTTCCCATAGAGATGGCATTTTATTGTCGATAGTTTAGCATTCACTAAAAAAAATGAAATAAACTAATAAGGCTTACTGCACAGTGCGTTAAACTGGAGGTGCATTTGATTATAAATTAATCTTGCCAACATGGGTTCTACATTGCGTCCAAAGCGCATAATTTCAGGGTATTTCTCTAGCTGGTGTATTGTGTCAGGCAGTTTGTTATCTTTTTCATGGTCCAGTGTGCACCAGAATAAATTCTACACGGTATAACCCCGCCATTCATTTATCCTCTGAATGTGTGTACACCGGTTGAACACCACAGTGTTCTCGTGACGGGTGGTTGAATTTCATTCACTCCTTGTAGAAGAATGTGACACTGATTGTTGTGTTGTTATATTCTGAAACAACACTTTTAACGGAAATAGATTATATATATATTATATATATATATATATATACATATATTATATATATATATACATATATATATATATATATATATATATATATATTATATATATTGTTTCTGAAGTAAACGTGGAGTAAGGAAGGTGGAGGGGGAAGGAAATATACGAATAAGACTAAGTCCTAATGAAGTTTGCAGAGGGGAAAATATAAATCAGTGTTTTTACTTTTTATTTCATTTACGCTGACAAAATGTAGGGCAGTGGGTCGGTTAAAAAGGACGTAAAATTTAGATTTGATGGGAGGAAGGAGAACGATGATCAAGAAAATGGAGCGGAAGTGAGTAACGGAAGGCGCTTAGTACTACCAGTAAGCTGAAGTGGCCAGTGCGAGCAAGACAGGAGTGACTGGTGCAGTGTGTTTAAAGTAATATCTACGTGCTATTGGTGAGGCTTCCGTGTAGGTATCAAATGGATGACCATGAGGAAATATTTTGAACGGGGGGAAGGGGGGATAAGTTTCGTTTTAGTTGCTGAAGGGTGAACACAACGATAGCTCGCGTCTGCTGCCTCTGAGCCCATCCTTAGTCTAGCTGCTAGCAGTTTATTCCACTTTGTAATTATCAGGCGATGTCTGAATGGCCTCGACTGGCTAGTTTTTGACCTTCGGAAGGTAGTCTATTCAGTGTTAAAAGTTGAAAAGTAATAGACTCGAAGGTAATGAAGTATTCGCCCGTTAACACAGACTGATTTGCGAGATATCCAGTATTCATTTTAGATCTTTCAATGGCGCCTTTGATGCTGCGTACGCCTCATCTCTCCCGGCGAGGAAGAGTGACGAGACGAATTTCAGGTTGACTACGTCCTGACGCCGGAGAACGTGATATCCGTCCGGATTACAGAATGGGGATACTTAACAAGGCAGCCGAGTATCCAGCAAGGCACTTATATCGCAGACAAGAGAGGAATCAAGCGAGGCTATTAAATGTCCGATAAAAGATCAGAAAACCAACAAAGTCGCTGATGTTTCAAAAACTCCAAAAAATTACGCAGCTAGGCAGCCAGATGTCTAAGATGGCAGTTAGATATCAAAGGAAAGCAAGTCAGATATCCTCAAATTTGTTAAGTGACCAATAAAGCATTTAGGTTTAAACGAAATTATGTTAGCAATCCAAATATTAAGTTGGTTATGCAAAAAATATCTCCAATAATGCAGTTCAAGATATCAAACATGGATGCAAATGCCCAAAAAACTAATTTTGGTGGCATAAGACACAAATAAGTACCTAAACGGGTAATAAGATGTCTCAAAAACATTTTCCCCCGTAGTGAGTAGTAGTGCCGTCATTGCACCTCATGCGGTGCACTGTAAGCATTACTTAAGGTTCTTTGCAGCATGCCTTCGGCCCACAGCTGCAGCCCCTTTTGTTCCTTTTACTATACCTCCTTTCATATTCTCTTTCCTTCATGGTACTTTTCACCCTCTCCCAACAATTGATTCATAGTGCAATTGACCTTATAGGTCCCAGTGCTTGGCTTTTGGCCTAAATTCTATATTCTCTCAAGCCATCTTTCACAGGAGAATTCGGCTCAAATTCCTTAAGAGGAAACAGGATACCTTGCATGCCAGTTAGATATCTAAAAAGACAATTAGATTTACAGAAAGGCAGTTCAATATTCACAAAAATGCTTAGATATCCAACAAAACAGCTAGACATCCAAAGAGGTCATTCATGTCCAGCAACTCACACACCTATCAATCAGGCAAGTATAGCCTTCCCGCCCACCCCCTACCCCTCCCCCCCAAAAATAGGGGGCAGCCAATTGACCGAGAAGGCAGTCAGATATCACGGCAGGTGATTAAATATCCCTGTAATTTAGTTACACATATAAAAATGTCACAAGATGCCCATCCAAGCAATCAGTTACAGCCATCGATATACATTTCTCCAAGTTTACATATTTATCTTCCTTTTCAAGCCGTTACTTGAATTGAATATAGAATTTCGGGCAAAGGCCAAGCACTGGGACCCATGTGGTCATTCAGCGCTGAAACGGAAACTGGCAGTAAAAGGTTTGAAAGGTATAATAACCTTGCAGTTGCACTATTATCAGGAGAGGGTGGAAAGTCAGATGGAAGAAAAAGAATATGAAAGGAGGTACAGTAAAAGGAACAAAAGGGATTGCAGCTAGGGCCGAAGGCACGTTGCAAAGAACCTTAAGTAATCCCTACAGTGCACCGCATGAGGTGCACTGACGGCACTAACCCTCTACGGATGTGAGCTGCAATTTCAAGATTAATAATTATGAACATAAGACATTATCGTAATATCAGTGGGGCTGCAAAGATTATGGCAAGTCTTTGAGAACAAAACTTTGAAGATAATTTTATGTTTTCATTGTTATTTATGAAGCACCTATGTTTACTTCTTTTGTTACATCCCTTTACCACGTCAATGTGAACAGCTTTTCATCTCTGCTATTTTCCAGATGTGGATATCACGTAGAAATTATAGCTTATTTTTTTTACGGTGTTTTGCCATATTTGCCTAAGAATATCTCAGAGTATTCTTGGCTAAGTTTAGTTTGCAGCAATCTGTCTGTCCTTTCTAGTATTACGACTTTACCCAGGTCTGGTAAGGGGGATTCCAGAGAGCTTGTCCATCCCCCCCTCCCCCCCTCCCCCCCCCCCACCCAAATTCCTGGTCAGGTGTGACAGCTCTCCCATTGTTAGTTAGGTTAGGAAGGTTCAAGGGTCCGTGGGTTAGGTTAACGAAAGGTAGGCTTAGATGTATCCATGTAAATTTGCCGCTGTGTGCTCTGGAACCATCAAGGAAATCGTTAGTAACACTCATAAAGCTATACATCCCTTTCGTATATCGTTTACGGATAACATCAAATTCTGCATATTGCTGCAAGTTGCTACAGAAATCGATTCAAATACCGCATACCCATTTCTTTACTTTATTCACATGATTCACATTGTCAGCTTAATTTTTTACAAAACTGCGGACGAGAAGTCTTTACCCGGAAATGGTACAAAGATGTCAACGTAACAGACTACAAACGACTCTGTAACAGAAAGAAATGAAAGGTTCCAAATATAACGTAACGTAAATTGTCATAAGAGCATTTTCGGCCACCAACATCTTCAGTGACTGCATAAGTGTATATGTATGAATATATAAATATATATATATATATATATATATATATATATTATATATATATATATATATGTGTGTGTGTGTGTGTGTGTGTGTGTGTGTGTGCGTGTGTGTGTGCGCGCGCGCGTGTGTGTGTGTTAAAAAAAGGGGTTGTTCAGCTGACGAGATACAAAGAATAACGATACAAAAAGAACGTAAGCAAAGATGGGCACTTTGTAAAATTCTCACTTTTTGTCAATTTCACTGAGCTGTCAATAGGAAGATGGATGGGAATATATTCTGTGTGGGGATTACAGCTTCGGCCAAGATGAAACGACTTCGCTAAGTCTCCCAAGAGATTTTGTTTACTGATGCCAGTAGCAAAGGAGGATTACAAAGGATGGTTACCACGCATTCTTTGTGAGAAACAGTGCTATTGAAACGTCCAACTTCCCTTTGCTGTTTGGTATCACAATGAGATCTGAAAGTATAAGTAACTGGAGAAATGAATCAGTAGAGAATATGGAATAGGATATCAATTTCAGACAACGACCAAGCGATGGGACCTATGGGGTCATCGAGCGCTGAGTGGAAGATTAAGAGCAGAAAGGTTTCAAAGGTGTAACAAGCGGAAAACCTCGTATTTACACTAAGAATCAGTTTACAGGAGAGGGTGGGAACTAAGATGGAAGAAGAGAAGATGAACGGAGGTACAATGATAAGAATGAAAGGGGGTGCCACTAGAGCCCGAAGGGACGATGCAAAGAACCTTCAGTAATGTGTACAGTGCACCTCCTGTGTTGCACTGATGGCACTACTTCTTTACGTGTGAGAAATACCACAGGAAATAGTAGGCGTGGTTAACCTGGAAAATTTGAAGAGATGACTCTAAGTTGAGAATTTTGGCGCAAGTACTTGCATACATTCTTATCCTTCGGATGCCTAAGAATAAATGACGAGGAATTGAGGAACAAAAGTCATCGTTTCCATAAACTTAAACGTAAACTCCAGATTTGTAGGTCAAAATTATGCTTCAGTAAATGTGTCAAACTCCACCGATTTATGGGACTATTATTTCACGTTGACTTCTCTAATTAACTCGTTGCAGCAGAAATCACGCGGTTATTTCCCTCGCGTATTATACGAATAAATTAATTGGTTGATTGGTGTACTTTGCTATCATCACAGCAATAAAGACCATTGATGGCATCAAATATTGCATAGGATACCATTTGACACTGTTGACATCATGAAATATTTGCACACCTCAAAAAAAAAAGTTTAGGCTTTCATGTAAAAATTATTTTTCTCAACATTATTTGCTTCACATTAATTATATAAGATTTCCATCTAAATAATTCATTTATCCTTAAATTTCTATTCACGAACAGCAGAGCACATCAATTTTCATTTAAAGTCCCATGTATGAAAATTTTTTCTTTCTTTTTTTTGCATATCTGCAATGGTAACACAAGACAATATCCCACTTACGCTCTGTGCCCCTAACCTTTAGCTGAGATATGTGGCGGAGACTGCTTTGTTCAGTGAATCCAAAAAAAAAATACAATACAATAAAATAAAATTATTGCAAGATAATATTATTAACCTGCTAAATTGCATTTAATCTACCACGGGGCCCACAATTCTTTGGAGGTCTGTCTGTCTCTAGATATGGCATATTAGTAACTTAATAATTCATTGCTTCAAAGAAAATGATCAAAATTTACGTGCACTCACAATGAAGATATGGCAGCCATTTAGCCTCAAAAGTATGCGTTCTATAACACTACACCCACATTTCTAATTTTATGTACTTTTCGATGATCTCATAGTCCAGTGAATACCAGAATATAAGTTTCTCGCTCTAAAGCCCTGCCATCGATCATCTTGAGAAGGTGCAGACCCGATGATACCGACTGCATTTCCTCCACGAGTCATTATCATTTGTTTCAATAATTTGAGAAGGAATATGCTGTTTGGTTTTACTACGAAGCCACACCTTTGATTAAAATGGCACCTTTTATTAAGATGGCCCTATTCTTCCTCCCACTTTTTGGATACTCTTGTCAACGTGAAGCCTAAGATCCAAGGGAGGAACCAAATAAAGAAATTCTGACGCCCGTAGCAGGATCGAACCCGAATTCGATGCTATATATCAGAAAAAACCCGTGTAACCCACCTTGACCACATAGGGACGTTAAAAGGAATTATGGTTATTGCAATTACACGGTTATTTTTGGGTAAAGATAGTGAGCAGTAAGCTTATATATATATATATATATATATATATATATATATAATAATATATATATGTATATAATATTATATATATCTATAACAATCATTTTATTTATTATATCTATGTAAATATATATATTATTATATATATATCATTATATATAATATATTTATCTTAATATATGTAATTATGGTTAATATATATAGTAAATAAATGAATATTACTATATAGAAATAATATATATTATATAGTGATAAATATATATATTATATCTGTAAAATCGAAAATCTTCGCTGACCAGTGCTCATAGAAGGTCAATATATATATATATATATATATTATATATATATATATATATATATATATATATATATATATATATATATATATATGTATGTATTTATATATATATTATACTATATATATATAGATATATATATATATATATATATATATATATATAAAGGTTTTTTGCCACGAAGGAAAAAATGAAAAACCTTTATTTATACATAGCGTCACGTTTTATATACTTCGTGATCAAGTTATTCATATATATATATATATATATATATATATATATGTTATATATATATATATATATATATCTGAAATGTATTCACTGACCAGTGCTCATAGAAGGTCAAAATTCTGTGTCTCTCGACATCAAACAACGAAAACAATAAAGGCTCGAAACGCTTCAAACTTCAACCATAACATCTTAATTAGCGAATACATATTCTGTAATGTCCCAACTTTCATTACCGTAGTTTCGGTGTTAAATTCGTTGTTTGAGCGCGGAGAATTTGTAACACTGCTGCTTTAATGCATTTATTTCACTGATAAAGGAATAGGAGTTATTCTGTTTTCTATTCTATTTTCGCTCGAAGGTTAGATTTATCGTACGAAGTCGGGGCAAAATTGAAAATTTATATCCACAGAGAATAACTCTGCCGTTCGTTCGTGTGTTCTTGTCGCGGGTGACAGGGCAACTATTCTCACTTTTTTTGGCGCCATTTAAAAGAAAAAGTTAGGATAAAAACCCATCGAGAATTATGGAGAATTATGAGGCCCGGGAAACAGGGTGAGTGAGTGAATTACGGCACTGCCCATTAATCAGCGCAAAGCATTCGCTTCAATAACCTGTCGTTTTGTGATGAATGGAATGCGAGCAATATATTGGCGGCTGTTGACAACAAAGAGTCCCCATTTCATCCGCTGGCCTTCAGATCTTATTGTGACCCATTGCCTCTCGTGCGAGAGACTTTTCCAAGACACTGTTTTGGGCCAACCAGCCACCTCACCTTTTGATGCCTCAAAAATCTTTCGAACAAACAAACTGGCTACCAATTGTTTGTTTCGAAGTCTTTGTTTTATGTTTTACAATTACATGTCAAATTAGTGCTCCTGTATCCATCAAACACGTATGGCTTAGAAACACGGCGATTGCGTGGACAACTAATAGAAACATTCAAAATACTGAAAGGCATAACAAAAGTAGGCAGTAACCTATTGACGTTAAACGAAAACCAGACAAGAAATAATGGATGGAAACTAGAACTGAAGAGATACAACACATCTCATTGTGGGAACTTCTTTACATACAAGATATGTGACACATGGAATAAACTCCCACCAGAAATTGTAAACAGTAACAGTGTGGATGAGTTTAAAAGAAAACTAGACAGAATCATTGGGACACTGAATGAACAGTAAAAACTCCTCTTAGAGATAAGTAAGCACACGATGTCTCCTCGGATGGACTAACAAGTCTTTGAGACATCCTAATCCTTATAACTCCTTGTAAATTGCGTGTACTTCTCTCTCTCTCTCTTTATATATATATATATATATATATATATATATATATATATATATATATATATAATATACACACACACACATATATATATATATATATGTGTGTGTGTGTGTGTGTGTGTGTTTGTGTATGTGTGTATATATATGTAAATATATACTTATATATTACATAAGTATATATTTACTATATATATATATATATATATATATATATATATATATATATATATATATCTTGCAATTCCACAATGGTTCCGTGGATGAAGTATAAAAGAGATCCTCACGTGAAAATGAAAGAAGGAGGTACCAAGACTTTCAACTTTTATTCCAAAGTCATCTTCAGGGTACTGAACAATTTTAAGAGAACAACTTACACAAGAAAGCAACACGAGGCCACAAATAACAATGAAACAAGTCAACAGCCCACTTAAGTATGTAAATAAACATTGTTCAAAAACAAAAAACGTACTTAGTGGAAATATGCAGTTACTACAAATCGCAGTACAAAACCATCTGTTTGTAAAATATCTAGCAACTCGTTTAATTTTTAATCATCAAGAATAATGCTTTTCAACAATTCGTTCATCTTAAAAAGACCATCGCTCACATTCATGTTACTAAAAGAACTAATGAGCATCCTTCAACTAATAATCTGTCATGCATTGATGAACTTCTAAAAACGACTCTAGCTGAATTCCAGTCTATAGGGTGTTCAAAGTCTCTCACGTGACAAAAAAAATGGCACTATATATATATATATATATATATATATATATATATATATATATATATATATATATATATATATATATATATATATTATCAACCCAAGATAAAACTAACAGTCTTCTCAGGGATGTTTTTACGAGCATATAGAATTTATGATTCTGAATTCTTAGAAGATGAAATTCAGAACATCTATGAAATTGCAGGAGAATTGTGTTACCCAGGGTATTTTATTGATAGTTGCCTCCAAAGCGCCAAAAAAAAAAGCATTTTATTGTTACGAAAGATCAAGTAATTTTGAAATTGAAAATATTGTATTGTGCCATACCGCTGGGAATTTTTATCAATTGTACGTAGCCTGAAATGTCTGAAAATAAATGTTGTTTTTAGCAATAATTCGTTTGTCAAGAAAGCACTCTTTTGTAATAAACCAGTAATGCCAACAGGAGGGGTGTACAAAATTAACTGCTCTATTTGTAATCTACCTTATATTGGACAATCTGGTAAGGAACTTTGTAAGGAACGGGTTGCAAACAGTTCAAGTGCCATTTTTTTTGTCACGTGAGAGACTTTGAACACCCTATTGACTGGAATTCAGCTAGAGTCGTTTTTAGAAGTTCATCAATGCGTGACAGATTATTAGTTGAAGGATGCCTCATTAGTTCTTTTAGTAACATGAATGTGAGCGATGGTCTTTTTAAGATGAACGAATTGTTGAAAAGCATTATTCTTGATGATTTAAAAATTAAACGAGTTATATATATATATATATATATATATATATATATATATATATATATATATATATATATATATATAATTGTGCATGTTTGTGTGTGTTTGTATGTGTATATTGTAGGGCTGAATGCCTCCATATTAGACTAATAACCAAGTGAAGCCTTTTAAAACATCAACAGAACAATGGTCCTAAAAGTTTCCAAACAACTATGCTCTATGAAGAAGGCAATCATATCCAGACAACTAAATAGAGCAGTAAATTAAGCTTATTTTATTTCAGTTTCTTCTGGGCGCAATTAGAATCATTAATATAATATACGTAGTCACGAAGATTAATCTTACTTCGCGTGAGCCAGTGACGCACAATTGTCCCGGCGCGATTTCTCTCACAAAGATGAATTATGCAATCGCTACACCGACACGATCTGAGGGACAGAATCAGTTGCAACGAGGACGTGGGAATTCATTCATAGAGCTAAATAATGCATCTATACAAATTTGTATAATACAAATAAACTCCTGCCTGGTCGCTCCACTACGTATGCTTCTGCATATGGAAATGAGATCCCTGGGAGGTGTTCCATTTCTGCAATGTGTTTATTGTTGAATACGATTGCTGTTAATGCATTCAGTGCTTTTTGGCCGATGTTTTCTGTCGTTAAATAATTTTGTAATCAAGAAGGAAACGCTGCGGAAATCTTGTAAGACTAGGAAAGCAGGTAGAGCTGGTCTTTAGTCTTCGTGAGAAGCTGTCTTCATATAGCGCGGATTACGATTTGTTCTAATCTCGGTCTCGGGGTGTGGCCTCACCGATGCAATCCCATCTCAGGAAGGGTGGAAGCAATCAACAGGTAAACCCTACAGGTAAATCGTAAGGTCCAAAAGACGTCACGGCTGTTATGCAACTTTACGGAAGCAGAATTACCCGTATTCCTTTATTTATTTATTTCTTGCGATTACCATGTCATCATTAACTATGAAAATAAACAAATATATGGCAACGTATTCAAATAAATCTATATTTCACATTCACCAGACAGCAGGTAGGGTAGAGTGGGGTAAAAGGCCTCCCCTTATTTTCTTGCTTATTACATATCATAGCAACTTAGTCAGCTGATCAGTGCAGCAACACCTTCTGCCTGAAGAATTCTATACCAAACAGCCAGGGAGAACTAGAATGGGACACAGCCTGTACGCATTTTTCTTCTTTGGACACATTTCATGTAAGTATGCGTGCTATATCAGGGATATCCTGTGCGGACATCTTTTCAGTAAAGTCAGTACTTTAACTACAGTTACTTTAAATGAGAGCTGAGAAATATCTTGCAATACAATCCAGACTTGAAAAATCAATTAAGGTAGAGGTGGATTTAGTTTTCTTAAAAAATGGCAAGTGGGGTAAAAGGCCCACCACGCTTTGGGGCAAGAAGCCCAGGGGGCTTTTTACCCCATCTGATCAGTTGGACGTGTAACCAGTGGTGAAAGAGGACAGACTACATCTTATTTGTGCAATGAAAGTAGCAGGAGTTTGTCTTCCTCTTATGTTTATATTTGCCCGTAAAAGGATGACTTCACTACTTATGATCGGCAGCTCACCTGGATCAATTGCTAGATGCACAGCAAATGGATGGTATAATGCTGGTTGTTTCGTAGACTGGCTACATCACTTTGTTAAAATTGTTTAGCCAAGTCGAGCAGAAAAACACATTACAATTCCAGATGGCCACCAGAGTCACAGGACACACACACACACACACACACACACACACACATATATATATATATATATATATATATATATATATATATGCACGTGTCTTCATTATACAAGCGAATACCACAAGAAGTTAGCTTTTATATATATATATATATATATATATATATATATATATATATATATAGCTAACTTCTTGTGGTATTCGCTTGTATAATGAAGACACGTGCATCTACTGTGACTTTTAAGTATATATGTATATATATATATATATATATATATATATATATATATATATATATATATAATGTGCGTGTGTTCCTTCTATTAGTCTTCTGTCAAAGAAAACTATTGAGATGGCTATTTGTCTGTCTGTTTATTTTCCGCCCTCAGATCTTAAAAACTATTGAGGCTAGAGGGCTGCAAATTAATATGTTGATCATCTACCCACTAATCATCAAACATATCAAATTACAGCCCTCTAGCCTCGGCAGTTTTTATTTTATTTAAGGATAAAGTTAGCCATGATCGTGCTATAGGTGCCAACAAAACAACACATGGCACCACGGCTGAGAGTTTAATACAGCATTATACACTTTACAGAAAACTCGATTGCGGCGAAGAAACTTCGGCGCATTTTTCACTTGTTTTTTTTTTCTCTCTCTCTCTTGAGAACAAGCAAAGAAAACCTACTTTCTTCTCCCATATCTTCGTTTCAGTCAGAAGTTCGAAAAAAAAAATTAAGGGAAATAGTTGTAATTATCAGCTATCAACAGATTTTACAAAGAAACCAGGAAAATCAGTCCAAAATTTAGTTGGATTATTTCATGGTTTTACAGAAAACTTGAAATGCAAACTTACTCACAAACAATATATATAATGTATATATATATATATATATATATATATATATATATATATATATATATATATATTATATATATATATATATATATATATATATATATACATGTGTGTGTGTGTGTATCATTATCCGGTTTTCAAAAGACTTTTTGGAATGAGATTGCTAGCCCCAAGACCTGACCTATAAATAAATGATCGGAGGATTACGTGCCAAAGAAGACTTGCATTTCTCGGCGGCCGCTCATTCAAGGAACTGGACAGACCCAACTCACCATTCCCAAGCTGGATATAAGAAAAGGATATAAGAAAAGAGCTGGGCGCGGAACCAATAAAACATGAGAATTTAGGCCAAAGGCAAAGCACTCAGACCTATAAGGTCAATGAGCTCTGAAAGGGAAACTGACAATCGGTAAGAAGGTTTGAAAAGTGTACTAGGAAACAGGAGGAAAACCTCGCAGCTACACAAAGAAACAATTCTTAGAGAGAGGGTGGAGTGTCAAATGGAAGAAAGAGAATGCGAACGGAGGTACAATAAAGAAATTGAGAGAGGTTGCAGATAGGGGCCGAAGTAATGATTACAGTGAACCGCGTGAGGCGCACTAACAGCACGACCTTTCTGTGGGGGTTTACTGTCAAGTTGTTCCTTAGATCAGAATTGAAGTCATACTGGTTCTGATTCGCACTCAAATTGTTGCCCACCAGTTTATACCAAATATTTCTGTCACAAAATCTGTATAGTCTGTTATCAAGAACAATCTATTCAATCGTCAATATATCTTGAGATCTGCTACTTCAGACTTTATAATTATCCCATCGAAACACAGATACCCCTCCACAGTAGAGACAAATGTGCGAAATTCAGACAAGGCCACCTAGTAGACAAAATCATTTGAGGCAGTTATAACTGAAGAGAACTGATGGGGAAAATTTGAAAGGGGTTTTTATTTGTTTCCTAAAACCAGAAAAAAAAAAGATCTGCGAAAGCTGATGAGTGCTTGCTGGTGACAGGGATGCTAAAAAGGATGACTTACAAAGCCTTCAGATACGTGAGGATATGTATGATACAACGTATTTCAAAAGGTGATACGTGGGGCCATCTATGGCATAAACAAATAAATGCTGTTAAATTCCGACGACTTTAAGGACAAAACAAGAGAAATATCAGACTCTCCGAGAAGTGGGTGATATCAGACTTCGTTTTATCACGTACAATCTGTTACTCTATGATATACATGTAGTCCTGTCCATTACATGTGGATGTGGACACAAGAGTTTCACCCTATCACACTTGTAGATATAAGTGTTTCAGGCCGTCACATGTAGAGATAATGCATATGGCGCAATCTCTTCGGGTACGATTACATATGGCACTACCGAAATGATAAATACACGAGAAAAATACTTAAATCACGCGAGGTAAACTAATTTCCTAGAAGAATAAAGAGAAACAAAAACAGAGAACGAAAATTCAGTAAAATGTCTCACAGATCCGTGGGGCATTTTATCGAAAATGTTTGAAACAGAGGTAGGGAAAAATCCAGATTAAAACTTCAACCTTGCGCTACCGAAAGATTAAAAAAAAAGAAAAGAAAAAGGTAACATGAAAAACAAAATGATTTCTGTGACCTTAAAAGGAAAGATGTGTTAAGAAATAAAATATGAAAACAGAAATGTTGTCTTAAGCAGTCGTTCTAAAACAAAGAACATTTATTATTCTGAACTGAGGATTTGATCAAATATAAAAGCAAAACAGAAAAAAAGAGAATAATTCCGCTGAATTAACCAAAAACAATTCTCAAAATACACATAAAGAAGCCCCTGTAAAACTGAGAAGCATCACAAAGGTAAAAGTAATCGCACCAGTAAAAATCACCGAGGGAAGAATGAGATCTCGGAATCAAAGCCTGATAAGACATCAACAGAGCACAATACCCTACAGGACTGAGGATTACCTTAGCAAGTAACTCCCATTTTTAGTTTAGGTGAGCTCAAGTGAGTTTTTCTAATACATGTTTGCTCCGAGTATTTATCTGTGGATGGCGTGAACTTGTTAGATTTTTAGTTATCTGAAAAGAAAACTATTGTGTAGGCTTTGTCTGTCCGTCCGCACTTTTTTCTGTCCGCCCTCAGATCTTAAAAACTACTGAGGCTAGAGGGCTGCAAATTGGTATGTTCATCATTCACCATCCAATAATCAAACTTACCAAATTGCAGCCCTCTAGCCTCAGTAGTTTTTTTTTTTTTTTTAAGGCTAAAGTTAGCCACGATCGTGGGTCTGGCAACTATATAGGCCAGGCCACCACCGGGCCGTGGTTAAAGTTTCATGGGCAGCAGCTCTTACAGCATTAAACTGAGACCACCGAAAGATAGATCTAATTTCGGTGGCCTTGAGTATACGATGTACAGAAAACTCGAGTCCGCCGAAGAAACTTCGGTGCATTTTTTACTAGTCTTATTTATTCTTAGAAACAGCGCATCGCCTTTGGGGAAAGGGAATTCGCCATTGTTGAAATGTGGGCAACAAACCCTCCGAAAGAATCTTCTTAGTTCAGAAATGGCGAAAATAGAATGGCGTCATCTAAATCTGACAAAACTTAAGCAAAAGATTTCTTTATCAAGTGCAGATTCGTGTTTGTTCTCCCAATGGTCCCTGGAGTCAGAGTAGGGGTAGGGGAGCGATTGGGTCCCAAAGTTTCACATAAAAATACATAGGTATAATCTTAATCATAAACTTGCAAGTACAGAAAGGTGGCTCAGGGGAGCCGTGTAGCCCTTTGGTCATCTGTTTACTTATCAAATGGTAGGATTCTCACTCGTCTACTTTTCCCTCTTATTTTTCTTTCTCTTTGCATATCCCGATAGCGAACAACAGTCGACTAACAGGCAGACTATAAGTATTCAGCAAAATGAAGATGAACCAGTATTCACAAAGTAACAGCCACCTGAGGTGACTGAAATCCTTGACAAGTTTCAAGTGGAAAATCTAGAGCGGGTTCTACGTAATCGACAATGACTTAACAGCGAACAGAGTGAAGCCTTTAGACCTTAGACAACTCGCTCACATTTGACTTGTAATGCATTCAAAGGGAATGGCGCATATAAAATCAAACCAAAGACCAAGCGCTGGGACCCATGAGGTCACTCAGCGCTGAAAGGGAAATTGAGAGTAAAAAGGGCGTAAAAGTGCAATAGGAAGAAAACCTCTCAGTTACACTATGAACCAATTGCTGGGAGAGAGTGGAAAGTAAGATGGAAGAAAAAGAATATGACCAGAGGTACAGCAAATGGCATTAAAGGGGTTGCAGCTAAGGGCCGAAGGGACGTTGCAAAGATCCTTAAGTAATGCATACAGTGCACCGCGTGAGGCGCACTGATGGCACTACCAGCTTCTGCGGGGTAGATTAAAAGGGAGACGGATTACATATAGATTTAAAAATCTGACAATAAAATTCTTTCGAAAGTAAATAAATAAAATTAATTAAAATCCAAGAAAACACTTAAGTTTACTTTGCAAAAGCAAAGCGACAAACAGACACACAAAGGAGTTAAGAATTATTTATCAAATATTCAAAAAAGTTAGTACAAACAATCAGACAAAAATAAACACCTAAGAAAGTAAGAATTTTAATAATCATAAAAAGCGCCGATTTGACAGTCGTCATGAGTCGAGAGGGAGAGAGAGAGAGAGAGAAAAGAAAAGCATGTCGAAGGTAACCAGATTAAATGCTTCCTCAAAAGCGGAGCAATTCAGTAAAGATAGACAGGCAAAAGAGGCTTAACTTATCCACTGCAGTTAGATAACATTATTTTAGATTAAGCAAATACTGCCTAATCCTCTTCAGAGCCGAGCGGGTAGAAAGTTGCATTAAGCCTCGCCTAGTTTCCAAGCGGCTGAAACTCCGTTGTAAGAACGAATTATTTTAGATGTTTCGCGTAACATCCTCCGAATGAGATTCAATCCAGATGAAACGGAATGCACGTACGCGTGGAGAGAGAAGAAAGGAGACATTCGTCGTCTACCACGAAATCGCCCAGTACGACCGTAGGACCGCTAACAAATGATTAAGTAATATAAAAGAACTGCAGTGGGTCACAAAGAAGCCCAAGATCATAAAGTGAGTGAAAAGAGAGACCGTGAAAGAGGAATATAACGTAATTAGTTTCGCTTTATCATCATGAAGCAACATTAATCTAAGAAATACCTGGAAGGACAATGGAGTCCATCAGTGGACACAAGGCTAGAGATCTCGTCCCAAATATCGGAATATGGTGTTAAGAGTGATCGGTCGCAGTGAAACCCAATAAGGCAACAGAGGAAATGAACCCATTTGTTTGTTTGTTTGTATGTATGGTGTTTTTACGTTGCATGGAACCAGTGGTTATTCAGCAACGGGACCAACGGCTTTACGTGACTTCCGAACCACGTCGAGAGTGAACTTCTATCACCAGAAATACACATCTCTCACCCATCGGTGGAACGCCCGAGAATCGAACTCGCGGCCAACGAGGTGGTACGCTAACACCATACCGACCACGCCACTAACATAAAATGCGTGCGTGAGCGAACGAATGAGTGCGACCCCGGTGACAGAAGTACATCACTAGGGCACCATCCAAGCTTTCGAAATTCAAAAGAGAAAGAGGAACTTTACTTCTTCGATTTGCTTTCTTCTATTTTTCGTTCCTTCTCTCAGTACTAGCTTTTGAGAACTGATGGGAACACTGTTTAACACAGTGGTTCTTAACATGGGGGGCGCGCCCCACTAGGGGGGCGTCAGCAATTTCCAGGGGAGGCGCGACCCCTGAGGAAAATTGAGAAAAAATTACTCTAACTATATTCGTTATTCTGTTAACAAGAAAGAGGAAATACTATTCAGAAGTTTATGAAAAAAATGCAAAAGTATCGCCAGATAACGTTACTTTCCTAGAGTTTACTACTCTAGTTAGGTAGGTTCGTTGGGCTGACCATGTTTTAGAATGATTGACCTCCCTTCTTAACCCTCGAAACCCCTTCTCTTTCTCATTTTTTTTATTTCCCTTTAAATCTGAGAGGGAATTTTGCCCATAGATGCAAGGGGGGCGTGAAAGAAAGGACCAACTCTTAGAGGGGGCAGGTAATAAAAAGGTTAAGACCCACTCAACACACCGTAATACAGAATGAAAGATGATGCGTCAGCGCCATTTTTATGAAAATAGATACTAATAGGATATAAAATGTAAAATGTATTCAAATATACATAACTCGTAGGGTGGTAGTGCCGTCAGTGCACCTCACGGGATGCACTGTAGGCATTCCTTAAGGTTCTTTGCAGCGTGCCTTAGGCACCTGGCTGCAACCCCTTTGATTCCTTTTACTGTACCTCCTTTCAATTATCATCTTTCTTCCATCTTGCTATCCACCTTCTCCTAACAATTGTTTCATAGTGCAACTGCTTTGAGGTTTTCCTCCTGTTGCAACTTTCAGATAGCCAGAACCAACACTTCAGTATCTGGACGCTTGATTATGGGTATTCCCTCTGGTCCACGGTGCTCTGGCCTAAAACTTCGTTCGAGTTTCGGGGCGGTCCACAACCTCCCTTAGACCTGGATTGATAGCCTACTGATAGGTAACCCCTGAGTGTTGTCACTGGCCTTAACTATACTTAAGGCAAAATAAGGACGCCTTCACCAGCCGTAGATTATACAGCACCTCTGCTTACTTTACCGTCACCGTTCTAAGGCCTCGATATACTAGTAACGATAATAGCCGTGAATTTATAAGTAATAGAAATACGAAGAGATATGTAAAATTGCTAACTAGTTGAAATGATAACGAGCAATTAAAGTGTTACGAAAGAAGACAATGCAGCAAACAGGCTTTTCTTTCAGTTTTGCTCATCTTTCAAAATGTTATCTTTAAGAAGCGAACCATGACCATTTCTCGACCAGCTGATGTAAACTTAGCAGGATTTTGATCGCGGTAAATACCGTGTTACACACACACAGTAGAGGCTGGTAAAGCCGTCCTCATTTTGCCTAAAGTATAGTTAGGCCAGAACTTTACGTAAATTCGCAGTCGATATCCACTTTTCTCCATAGTTATATTTGACATTCTTTTATTTTTTGCGTAATCTCTGAAATATTGTTGGCTTGGCAATTTCTTCGCAAGTCATGGGACGTTGAAATGTGATCTAAAAAGCTGGAATAGAAAATTGTATGATCATGAAGCGATGCCAGGAAACTGCTACAGAAGGACCAACTTCCGGAGCAGTTTCCCGGCATCGCTTCATGATCATACAATTTTCTATTCCAGCTTTTTACATCACGTTTCAGCGTCTCATGACTTAAGAAGAACTTGACCGTAAATGAGACACAATGCCAAACCCAACAATGTTTCAGAGATCACGCAAAAAACAAAAGAATGTCAAATATAACTATGAAGAAAAGTGTACATCGAAATATATTTTTATATCACAATATCCGAACATGAAATGACTTAGGTGTCGTTTACTCATTAAGAATTTAGAATCGAATGTATTGTTCACAATCCCCAAGAACGTCATCAACTCTCATATGCAACAAAAGAATCTAGACGCACAAACTAATCATAAAAATAAAAAACATGGAAAATAATTGTGTCATGACCGAAAATTCATAATTATTTTCCACCGGCAAAGCAAAGAATATGCATTAGTCTGGATACCCAAGGGGCATTTTCTCTCTCTCTCTCTATGGAAATAAGAATATAAGTATTATTTATCTAAACATATTGCATACGTAAGCAAAACTTTAGTAAAAAAGTATTTCCCTACAGGTTTGACATTTCATCATGGTTAAAATGCCAAGACTTAAGGACTGGAATTCATGCGGGGGATAAAAGGCAACAGGAAAATAACAAATATCGGGGTATTCTTTTATCCATTACTTATCTCTAATTCGTCCCTATAAGAGTATTTGAATATTTGAGAGATCACCACACATTGTTCTTGTTATTTCCTCCCTCTACTATTCCTCGTTGGACGAGTGGTTAACGCGCTCGCCTACCGATTCGGTTGTCTTGAGTTCGATTCCCCGCTCTGCCAACGTGGAATCAGAGGAATTTGTTTCTGGTGATTGGAAATTAATTTCTCGATATAATGTGGTTCGGATCTCACAATAAGCTGTAGGTCCCGTTCCCAGTTTTCCAATTGGTTCCTAGCCACGTAAAAATATCTAATCGTTCGTGACAGCCTTAGGAGAGCTGTTAATCAGCTCAGTGGTCTGGTTAAACTGTGATATACTTAACTTTTCTTCCCCTACAGTACCCAGAGGTGACAAATGGACTTTGCCCTCTTTAGAAGCAAATCATAATATTACAACCGCATATAATGGGGATGGAATGAAATGTAGATCTTAGGCCAAAGACCAGGCAATGGGACTTATGAGGTCATTCAGCACTGGAAGGGAAATTGAGAGTGAAAAGGTCTGAAAGGTGCAACATGAGGAAAACCTCACAATTGCACTATGAAATCATTGTTAGGAGAGGGTGGATGGCAAGATGAAAGGTAATATGACTGGAGGTACAGTAAAGGGAATGAAAAGAGCTGCAGCTAGGGGCCGAGAGGACGCTGCAAAGAACCTTTAGTAATGCCTACACTGCACCCCGTGAGGTACACTGACAGCATTAGCCCCCCTTAGCGGGCGAGTAATGGAGCTCACTATGATAAGTTATAGCAGCAAAGTTTAAGTAGCAAGAAAGACTCAATAGGGGATAGGATTCCATGACAATGGAATCAAAAGAAATTATTTTGATTCATTTTAAAAAGGGTTTGGATAACAAAGGAAGTATTCCAGCAAAAGGAGTATTTCAATTACAATTAATGGTTTCCTGTAACATTTAATGCGTTTCTATGAACATTCTTTCAATTATCATTAATGGTTTTTTTTTAATATTTTTTAACAAAAGGAATGTGTTCTCAGTCATTTTCAGTAATATGTAACAGGCTCCTAGTAAAGCATTTCACTGGGAATTTAATGTGTTTTTAATAAATACTTTTCAGTGACAATAAATTGGCACCTAATCAAGACTTGCAATAACAACTCATGGTTTATTGATAGTTCCAGTATCAGCCAGAGTTTCGATGAATTGAATAGAGAATTTAGACCAAAGGCCAAGCACTGGGACCTATCAGGTCATGCAGCATGAAACGGAGATCGACAGTAAAAGGTCAGAAAGGTGTAACAGGAGGAAAACCTCACAGTTGCACTATGAATCAATTGTTAGGAGAGGGTGGAAAGAAAGATGGAAGAAAGAGAATATGAAAGGCGGCACAGTAAAAGGAACGAAAGGGGTTGCAGCTAGAGGCTGAAGGAACGCTCAAAGAACCTTAAGTAATGCCTACAGTGCACCGCATTCGGTGCACTGAAGGCACTGCACCCTTACGTTGGCTAGAGTTCTTAATAAAGGCTGTAATGGATAAGCCAAATGTTCTTAGCAAGGAGCTTTAATTACAATTCACGCATCCCACTTAACTCAAGGCTGCTAAAAAGCAAAGTGTCTTACCAGGCACCGACCTCTGTGAAACCCAGATCCTGCCCTCCTGCGGAGGACGACGCAGGAAAACATCCTACGATAGTTTCCAACCCATTAAACCCTGATGAGAGCCACGACCTGCGATATTTTCATTACACCGTTAATTGATTTTAGCTTATCAAATTTTTTGTCCTATTGGCTTGAGCCTCCAAGTAATTAACTGGGCTGATTAGATCAAATTTCAGGTAATTTCTGATTCCATTATAGTGTGAAGGTTATTTTTTGGCGATAGATAGAAAAAGAGATAGATTAATAGATAGATAGATATATGATTTCATCATCCATATCACTCTCTGTTTTAAATGGAAATGTCACAGGCTGACATGAAGGTCATATTTATAAAAGTCATGAAAGCAAAACTAGGTTCACACACAAAGAACACAGGTAGATAGATACACAAACACAACACAGTGATGGGCGTGCAAACTCACACCTATACATAATATATATAATATATATACACATTATATATATATTATATATATATATATATATATATATATATATATATATATATATCTATACATATACATATAAACTTGAAAATCACAATAAAAATGCAATTTGGAAGAATTCGTCTTATATTCAACAATTCAAGGACTCACATAAATATACATATATGCATTGATACACACAAGCATATATATATATATATATATGTGTGTGTATGAATGATTTGTATATATATATATATATAATATATATATATATTATTATGCCGAGCACACTTTCGCATATTGCACGGGAATCCATTATTCAGAAGGGCGTCCATAAAACAAAAGACATTTTGACGAGGACCTTTCCGTTTCTTGCGTGGCAGAAAAGCGACGTAAAATGCATAAGGGGAGCGTTCATAAACCTGCAAGCACATAATGCATATTTGAGCGGGTTCCTTCCTTCATTGCCCGCGACTATTTTTTGTTTTTTCCGGAAAGCTTTTAGTGCTTTTATTGCTACAAAAATGTCTCCCCTCCATTCGCCTTCTTCTGTGCATGGACGGAGGGTATTTGGGAAGATTGCGAAACGGCTGATAAATGGATTCTTTGCTTCATCTGCAATGATCGGCCGGCTAGTTTTGTTTCACAAATTAATACACACACACACACACACACACACACACACATATATATATATATATATATATATATATATATATATATATATATGCGTGTGTGTGTGTGTGTTTTATCATTAATATAAGGATACTGATCATGGTAAATACCGTGTTACACACACACACACACACATGCATGTCATGTATACAAATACTTTTATATTCGAAAATATTAAGCACAACTATCGTTAATATCGAGTCACTACACCTAGTGAACAACTTATATTTAAATGCAGAATTACCACAGAACCAATTTCGAATTCAGTTTCCTATGATATCTTGAAGCGGATCAATAAGTAGCGGATGAAGTTTACAAATTATATATATATATATAATATATATATATATTATATATATATATATATATATATATATATACACTAACGTTGCGGGTTAAACGAACTTCCAGACATTGAGAAGATATATTCTCACCTAATATGGGAAAGGAGCAGTAAAGGCATCAGCATCTAAGGTCATTAATCCATTGACAAGTCTTGTTTTCAAGGTAGGTGGGGTGACACCTTTGCTGTGAGGTCCAGGTAAAATACTTTCCTTAAAATCTGTACATTTTACATATTTCTTTTAAAGATTTTTTTTTATTCTCACTCTTACAAAAGCTTTCCTCTATCACATATCAGCACTTGTCTAGTTTTGTTTGTGTGGCTTTACGTGACTTCCAAACCACGTAGAGAGTGAACTTCTGTCACCAGAAATACACATCTCTAACACCTCAATGGAATGCCCGAGAATCGAACTGGCGACCACCGAGGTGGCAGGTCAATTCCATGCCGATCACGCCAGTTGTTGGCATGATTGTTTTCATTAACTTGAACGAAAAATTATTTGTTCTCCGGCACACAGCACATTTTTTTTTTATGTTGTTGTGTTCTCCTTTCCAATTATTTTCCAACGTGTATTATATTAAAATTGTGACGTGACTTGCATGAAGATTTATATACACGTCCTTCACCATTGCCGAGAATGTTCTTTATAGTTGTACTATGGTATTCAATTTACCTAAGTCTTTTTGGTCTGGAACTAGGATAACAGCTCAGAATCGAAATGAACCCATCTCCACCTTCAGCGTGATGGAATCATTTTGATTCCAAGCACAACCGGATTTCGGCAGCAGTATGCATGCATGCATGGGCGAGTACGAGAAATCTGTGGAAAGGTATTAGACGTAGTAAGTTTCTCCACGGAAAGTTTTGAATAACTCTTCCATGTGTTGCAGATCTTTATGGAATTATACAGGTCTATAGAATATAATATTTTTCTCTTTACATAGGAGATCCAATCCTCACTCGTTTTATCTACGTATATCAGCTGAACCTAAAGATGCATACTCATTTCTAAACCTACGTGCTTTGAAGCCTCATAAATTACTTAAAGACTCGTTTTCTATCACAAATTCTGGTTCTCCCTCCATTCAATTTCCTTCCTGTGACAATTTCCTCATTCTCAATCTCATCGGTTACAGGTAGGAGACGTTTCATGAGATATGCAGTCTATACATATGCAATATTTATATGTATATTTACCATATTTTATCATTATGACAGTTTCCTTTGGACGAGTGGGCTTCGCGCTCGGCTACCAATTTGGTGGTCCGAAGTTCGATTCTCGGTTTGGCCAACGCGGAACCAGAGGAATTTATTTCTGGTGATAGAAATTTATTTCCCAATGTAATGTGGTTCGGATCCCAAAATAAGCTGTAGGTCCCGTTGCTAGGTAACCAATTGGTTCCTAGCCACGTAAGAAAAATATCTAATCCTTCGGGACACCCCTAGGAGAGCTGTTAATTAGCTCAGTGGTCTGGTAAAACTGAGATATACTTTACTAACTTATCATTATGACATTCCGTACAATAAAGATTGCAAAAAGACTATTTATATGAATGAAAAAATTGGAGTAAATTCCTCTCCCTCTCTATGATTATTATTTATATGATTATATATATATATATAAATATATTATAATATATATATATATATATATATATATATATATATTATATATATATATATATATATATAATATTATATATATTAATGATCACCTATCAATTTGATCTTCCTAACCCCCAGATAAGAGTAGGTTTATTCACATGCAAGACAATATCTCTCTCTCTCTCAAAATCTTCCCTTTCCTTTACCAAACAAATAACTACCTATTTCACAAACACGTGAAAACAATTCTAATAAAATCTTGCCCTCTCTCTCGCTTTCGTGTTGACTAGCATTTTCTCCTCGCAGTTATTCTCAACAAACATAGGTCTAGGCCTAATTATAATTCTATCCGGCTTAACCAGTGAACAGTGAAATCGAATGGAATATTACATACTGTAAAGGCTCTTTAATTGCTAGAATTATCCCTATAAACCTGTGGTTCATTCACTTGTGCAAAGCGGTTTCCTCTGCCTCTCTCTCTCTCTCTCTCTCAAATAAGCGTCCCCTTCCTTTGACCGATAAACAATAGACCCATTTCACGCACATGAAAACAATTTTAATAAAATGTTCGTGTCACTCTCTCTCTCTCTCTCTCTCTCGTGTTGACTATAGTCGATTCACTAAAGGTAGATTCTTGTACCTACGAGAATTTTGTTTGGCGGCCTTTGATTGGCTGGTACCGGGAGGTAGGCAGCTCGCTCTGTCTCATTATTTTCGTCGGTGGCTTAGAAAACTTGGAGTATGTTTATATTTCTTCAATTATCTCGCTTTGCACAAGATAGGAAAGTTTAGGCCATATCATACGATTCGGTATTAATTGTACAACTAAGTAATTTTTTCCTGAAATCAATAAGATAAAACACAAAGGAATTACGAGTAAAAGTGAAGAGAGAAGCATTTAAGTCTTCATACCTGTTTTTACGTATCATCGGATTTTGCGTCATTAATGCGATCAAGATAAAATAAAACTTTGTTTTCATGCAATAAATTCACCCTGAATACGTTATATCATTACCTTTTCTGTAAATAAATACACAATTTTCCAATTATGACTGTCGAACATTTTTAATATAATATCATATAGTATGTCTGGACATATCTGATAAAGAAAAAATAATAATCAGATGGATGCATCTGTTATCGTTAGCTCATATCTAAGCGGGCGCGGGGAATTCAGTCTAGCAAAGAAATTGAACTCTGTGGACAGACTTCGCACTCTTCAATCAGCCTAAGCTTTAATCAGCTGTTTCAGAATATTGTTACTAATTTTATTATATGAATATAGTTTCAAACAAAAGAGATATCAAAGACTTACTTGAGTGATATGAAATAACAATCTCAGTGAAGAATTAAGAAAGACTGACTTCCTTTCAGGCTGAGTCAAGTACGGATGCAACCTGATAAGACATAGTCTTCATGTCCTCTTCCCATGTTACATGCTTCTAAAATTTGAAAGCACCAGGATATTCAGGGTGATTTTATCCTATAAAAACACAATTTTTATTTTATCTTGATCGCATGAATTGTGCAAAATCCGATGATAAATAAAAACAGGTATGAAGAATTAAATGTCTCTCTCCACTTTTACTCGTTGTAATTCTGTTGTGTTTTATCTTATTGATTTCAGAAAAAGATTATTTAGTTGTTCAATTAATACCGAATCCTTTGGTATGACTAAATTTTCCTATCTTTTGCAAAACGTGAGATTATTGGAGAAATATAAATATATTGCTAGTTTTCTAAGTTTCAAAAAAAAATATGACACACTGAGCGGGCAGCCTACATCCCGGTACCAGCCAATCAGAGGCCGCCAAACAAACGTCTCGTAGGCACAAGAATCTACCTTAAGTGAATCGACTATAGTATATCCCCTTTGCAGTTATTCTTAACTACACATAGATCTAGATCTAATTATCACTTTTAACCAGTCAGTATGATTTATTTGAATTGGGAATCGAACGGAAGATATATTCATGCACTTTAATTGATAGAAATATTCATATATGACTAAAGTCAATATATTTATTCATAATTTTAAATGCAATGGTAGACTAAACGAAACTAGAGTCAAGATGTTAAATACCTGAAACAACAGGACAATAGTTTTGCAATTCATGCGTGAGGTTTCTTTCATAATCGCTTAGATGAAAATGGACAGAACTCACTCTTGCGTTTTTGGCGACTAATATATGGTCACTTTCGCAGATGTTCACCCACTTCCTACACATTTCAGGATCTTTAGGGAAACGATAAACGCTAGCATTTTCACTTCTAACATTTATATATATATGTATGTATGTATGTATATATGTATGTATGTATATATGTATGTATGTATATATATATGTGTATGAATGTATGTCTATATATATATATATATATATATATATATATATATATATAAAACATAAAAATACAATTAGTCATTAATAAACGTTTGACATTTCTATTAGAGATGTGTCTCGAAGGCATTGGGTTTGGATACCAAACTAAAGGTTATCAACAGGAAATCACAGATAGTTGTCACAAAATAAACTTGATTTCAGTAAAGGAATTGTGAAAAAATCAATGTGATTTTCGTAAAAGCATTAATAAAAAAAAAAAAAAAAACGCTCTCTTCTTGAAACCGATGATTTAAAAGGATACAGGTACACACATAATACCATGCTGAATATGAACTAAATGTGTAAGTTGATAGCCCTATTTATTGTAAATATACGGACCTCAGTATGTCCTTGGAAGGATTGAATTTGGCGCAATCATCTACTTCCTTGATTTCTTCACTGCATATTAGTTTATTTGTTAATTAAAAACTTGACAGTCTGTTTCGTTTTTCAATTTTTTTAAAAGTTTACCATGGAGAAAATACGCTTACAGTACATTTGATATGGGAATGGTGAGCAAGGCTCGAGCAAACTTTGAAAGAATAGACTATTTTTTTGAAGTTGTTAAGTACAGTTTTTTTATTAGGTATCAAAATAAGTCGATTATGTTTTTTTAATGATTCTATATTTATGCCAAACTTCACAAACTTATTGCTAGAATTGTTTTAAATGGGTCGTTAATGAATTTTACATCAAATTATGCTAAAAGCATCAAATGATGATAGATCTGGCAGACTGCCAGCGGGCCGGCGGCTACCAATGAGGGCACCTCGTGAAGGAAGCGCGGGAGAGTTGATTCGACCTCTGCGCAACTCCTCGTATCCCCTCACATCTTGGTGGCTAACCTGGTTCCGTGAACATATCTGTGACTGTGAGAACAATCTCCTGAAATCATGGGACGCTACTGAAAGCCTTTCATGTGGACACACATACGACAGAACCGTCAAAAGTAACTGTCAAGTGTCTACTTGGAGTTTGTTCACCAGTTTACATCTCTGAAAACTACAATAGCTATGAATAACTCAGCTTCACTTCTTTAAATATTTCCATAGATGATAGGATCCACGCACTCACTCATTCTGTTGCTTTTCACGGCTTTGCTGTGGCGTTTTGTCGCTCCCACCCAACAATCGCATAAGAACTGAATTCCTGCGGTCTTTCGCAAGTTTCAAAAACAGTCACGGGTGCTTAGGTGACAAACTGATAATGGAGTCTAACATTCCGTTGTAGGTATCCGTCAAATCACGCCTAAATCCAGCTTTACTTAACTTCACTGATCGAAAAACTAAAGGTATGAAGGACTGGTTAGTCTCACCGGCTTTTAGGCTTATTTTGTCACTGCCTTTTGCACTATACTCCAAAGATTTTTTTTTTAAAGCTCCACAACACCTCTCAAATATCTTTGGGGGGGGGGGGGGTGTCATTTATCGTAAGTTCAAACCTCCTCTTTCATCAAGGTACATAAACACTCGACGAAGAACTAAGAAATATTCCATCTTCAAAATTTCATTCATTTCTCTTTTGCTTTGTTCTGGGCCTCGTTATCTTATAGGTTCACTTAGAAAGAAAGAGAGAGTTGGATGAACATATGATAAATGGTTTCACCTCGGGAGAGGAAAGTTATCTCGTCCAGTTTTTTATTATGATAAAGTGGTATGTGCTTAAAAGAGCGCTGGTCACTCACGTCTATCACAACTGACAAACAGTCAGGAATACCTATCATTGCTAAAGTCAACAGAATACTAAGCTTTTTATAAGCATAAACATTCCTTTTTGCATTAACTATTGTGCCAGGTTTGACTGTCTTTCCACTCTTTTTTCTGTCCGCCTTCAGAGCTTAAAAACTACTGAGGCTAGAGGGCTGCAAATTTGAACGTTGATCATCCACCCTCCAGTCGTCAAACATACCACATTGCAGCCCTCTAGCTTGAGTAGTTTTTATTTTATTTAAGGTTAAAGTTACCCAAAATCGTGCGTCTGGCAACGATACATGCCAGACCACCACCTTGTCGTGGTTCATGGAACGCGGCTCATCTAGCATTATACCGAGACCACCGAAAGATAGATCTATTTTCGGTGGCCTTAATATATGATGTAGCGGCTGTAAAGAAAACTCGATTGCGCCGAAGAAACTTCGCCGCATTTTTTACTGGTTATCTTCGCACCGGAAACGAATCTTGGCTGTGAACTCAGACGGCTCCCACTTGGGAGAGATGAGTGGGGAGGGAGACTCACAAAAAAAAAAAAAAAAGTACCGTGATCCTCCATTCCGAAACATACCAGTATAAAAAAAAAAAAAGGGAAATCCTTGAACATAATGCCTATTCATGAGCGCCACAGCTAAAACAGGGATAACTACCGTATCCCTGCAATGCAATTACAGCCATTCTGCATCCGCCTCTCCCAGACCAATGCCTTTGAATTCCCACGCCCAGATATAACGTGAAAGTCTTTCATTAACCTTGTCGCACGCCTCATCTACCGCCCATGAATAAAGAGGGGGTGGAAGAATGGGCATGAAAGGAAGCTGAAAATGACGAGAGAGGGCGAATGGAAGCGGGTTAGGGGGCAGTGCTCAAAGAGGAGAGAGAACTAGAGTAAACTTCAAAGGCTGGATCAGGGCGAAGGTCTGACCGAACGAAAGGAAAGGGAGAGAGAGAGAGAGAGAGAGATGGTGGAAGAATGCGTAACAAGCAAGGGCCCGTGCTGTCACAAAGACAGCCTACTCTAAGAATAGGACTACAAAACGTCCAAGAAATCTGCATTACTTAATTTTGAATGTAAACGGTACATAGACACGAGCTAAACTAAAGTTAGACAAAAGGAATCTGAAAGATTCGGACATCACAAAGCAGAACATGTAAACAGAGTATATAAGCGAAGTGGGGAAAATGAGAGAGAGGTCCCCAGATAGATATGTCCCAAAGGTACAATGTAATACAAAGGGTCAGACGACTCAGGAGAGGGCAATGTTAAAGTACGGAAGAAATGTGATAAAACGTGATATGGGAGAAATGGCGGACATAGAAAGTTTTGAACCGGGCCAATAATGCTTAAATGGGAGAGCAAGAGGAAGAGAAAGAGAAGGTACCTTTAAAAGATGAGACTCGAAATTGCCTTTTGATAAAGGCCTGTTGTTTTGACGGCAATGCATTTCCCTTACCCGCATCAAGAAGCATTCCTCGTGATTTTGTTCTCTTTTCACTGTATACTTCCGTTCCACCAGCCTTTTTCTTCAAATATGAATTCTCGTGTTTCCACTGATTCAGTAGAGCGTCTCCTGCCAGGTCCCGCTACCAGTGACTTTTTGTGTTGCTTGTGCTCAGACTCGAACCCCTTTCCCTTCTCCTGCTGTTTTCAAAGCAAAGACAGCTTTCGAATAAACAACACTAAATATTATTCCGTTCATTATAGACAGTAATTTATGACTATGCTTCTCTCCACACTCTTTACATTTTCACTATTTTTTTTATATTTATGCTCTATTATCAAATTTTCAGGGACTTCAAGATGTGTAATTTATATGCAGATTTCCCAGATTCCTATCATGTTCTTCGAATTCACGGCATCTTTTCTCTATCTAGTGCTGATACACTTTCGTGGCATTGTCTCTCCAGTGAAGTATTATGTTTGTCGTTTCTTCTGCACCCAATTCGTTGCGTCTGAGGAGACCCGTTTTATGTCTTCCGGAAAGTGGCCTCATTTACTTTTATTACAGATACTATTTCAGTCAGCACTCTGCTCTGTAAGAGTGTTTTACCTTCTCTCAAACAACTGCAATATATGTGCGCGAAGATCTCATTTTCATTTGTGCCAGTGTATGCCTGTTTTTTTAAAATAAAAACTTGCAATTTCCAGTTTGGTTACGTTTCACGTTTCTGTTTTCCTTATTATTGCCCGCAAGCTATAATCTTGCTCCTCGCCTTTGATCATACGAACTTTTCTATTGTAACAAACGTCTGTACTTTCATTCAGTATAGAAACCGCTCTTTTCCTCACTACAGACATCCTGCACTCTTCCAGAGCGCCATTATCAGCAGGTGAAATATATGGCCTAGTTGTCATGATCTGAAACTTACCAACCAGAGGGCCAATGATTCTATTTTGGTCGATAAGAAGCACTGCACGTACTTTTGTTAAAATCCACCTTGCCAGAGGTGCTGAGGTACGCATAGTTAAGTGAGTGTGGAGAGTTACAACCAAAGTGGGTAAGGACTATGGGGCTTGCAACCCCATCCCAAGAAACCCGCCGTAACTGGGTAACTCGCCAGATATAATACACAATCAATCAATCAACTGAGTAACTGGAAGGTAGCACGTCATGAAGAAACAGCGCCAATACTTTATATATATTATATATATATATATTATATATATATATATATATATATATATATATATATAACCAATATGCAGTGCATAGAAAATATATTTTTACATAACGTATCCGACTGGTGAAGACAAGCAAACAAAGATCAAGAATGGAAACTCTACACATGCACGTACACTATCCTAATTAAACGTCGACAACCAACCATGAGCTCTGGCACCACTTTTCCGCCTCTCTCTCTCTCTCTCTCTCTCTCTCTCTCTCTCTCTCTCTCTCTCGCTTATCCAGTGCTTATATTCAGTACATCTATAATCTCCTTGTCAATTTTGTCATTCTAAAGAGAGATTCGTTTTTTTTTTTCATTTCACCAGTGGTTTTTCTCATCCGATGATCATTTTAATCCTTTATTATTCTCGTTATATTCAATATAAGGCCACATTAATAGGAAGAGCCAAAAAATGCATTCTATAAATGGAATCTCATGTGTGAAAAGATATAGCATAATCAAGAGAAATACAATAATGTGCTGATGGAAAAGTTGATGGGTAAGAAAATAGAGACGAAATATGCGTGTAAGTCTTGGCAAATGTGAGCACATGACGCATGCCTAATTGGTAACACAGCTAAGTTCTGTCACTTCTGTGAGCAAATAAGAAAAACCACTGCCTCACCTTCCTTTCTGTTTAATCACACAGAGGTGTATAACTATTAATTTTTAACTGATCCTTTCATTTCAAAATGACACCACACAATGAGGCCCTCAATGTCAATTTTATCAAAACATTGATATTCTTCGTAATATTTCGGATAGGTGTTGCCTCTAAGTTAAAATTATACTTTAGCAATATTTAAAAAAAAATCTCAAGCTCAAATTGTGAAAATATAATGCATAAACTTCTAACTGAAGCATGCCGTACGCTTAATAACGAACTGAACACGTCATTATAGTACTTTCGCATAATGTAATGCCGTCAACTGCTTACAACGGCACCTATTGTCGGAAATGCAAACTAACGTGTGAGAAGTGTTTCTTTTGATACGTTGTATCGACAGCGGCCCGGGGACGACATACTTAGGCCTTTTCATCAATACCCCTGCTTGAGGCAGTGAGAACGTAAGCGGCTTAGCCACTCTCCAAACCATTCATCACTCCGCCAATTATTCACCAATCGCCTCCATTTATATGGTAATATGGGAACCGCAATTGGACACGCAAATGGCGGAAGGGAATCGAAAGCTCTAATTCAGGGGTGACCAAAAAAAAAAGAAAAAAAAAAGGCGCCATGTGTGACTTACAACCGGAAATTAATGAAAGGAAAAGCTTTGGCAGGAATCGGCAACTATAGGTTAATTTAAGAAAAAGAATAACGAAAGAAAATTATGCAATTACTTATCATTGTATACAGTTATAATTTTGTGGATACTTATTACTACAGTATCTTTCGGCATGGACATGACTGCGTGTATACACTAGATATGATTCATGCATACCAATCGGTATGTGCTTGTGGCCTTGCATGCATAAATGCACCCTCAGCTGAATGGAACTTTAAGAGCGAATAGAGTTTACAGTTGAAAGCAAAATCCCTGCTGTGAAAAGGATGTGAAGAATTGGGGAAAAATAAACATCAGTGACAATTCTCATAGAAAAGGAGAGACCAGGATTAGCTTTTGGGGAAAGCAATCACTATTTCTGTTTCGAAAACAAAAGGTAATTGTTCTTCTCTGTCCCCATTGTACAGAGAACAATTTCAAATGGAGAACAACTGGCCTAGTCATGTAGCCAATAAAAGGCTGAAAACAAACTCGGCATTTTAAATTCAAGGGCAAAGAAAGGCAAATTAAATCCTGGTCACGCAACTTGAAACTCGACTCTAATCAGCTGCTGCCTGCCCAGCGAATGTTTCTTTTTCTAACGCTTTTTCATCAAAGGCATGTAAACACTATCTATACTAGTATATATATATATATATATATATATATATATATATATATATAGGAGAGATAGAGAGAGTGTTAAGCACTTTCCCATAGTGCTGTGGTGAGGATGGGTCTATTGACAAAAGCAAAATACATCTCAATGCGATAGACATGTACCAACTGATGGTTTAAAATGAATTCTTATATATATATAATATATATATATATATATTATTGATACATATATATAGATATACATGCGAGTATATGCATGTGTATATATTCACAGCATTAATATATATGTAATATATTATATATATACAATGTATAATATATATATATTACATGCATATGCCCGTATATAAACATGTTTGTGCGTGTAAAATAGTTCCTTGCATTCTATTGGTTCCCAGCCTCATCTTACCAGCAACAATCTGTCACCACTATGGCAGATCTTAAGATTACCCATCGCTTCTGCAGGAAGTTCCAGAGTTACTCCTCAGTTAAATCTGATCCACAGGGTCTGCAGTTGAGCTCACTGAGAAACCCACACTACAGAACAGTGGCCATAGGCTCCCACCAGATTCCCTGGATGAGTGCCTGAAAAAATTATTTTGATCAAAAATCAAATGGATGAACGAATATATATATATATATATATATATATATATATATATATATATATATATATATATTTTTGATCAAAAATCATGGATGAACGAATATACTATATATATATATATATATATATATATATATATATATATATATATATATATATATATATATAGGGCAGATGCAATTCGGTTCCTATCTCCTGAAGATACCTGAACCATTATGCCAACCATTCCATCACCATCTAGAAACTGAGGCTGAAACTGGAACTAGCTGCACCTTTACAGAACCAATGAGGTCCAAAAGTTACAAACAAGTGTCAATGGCAGTAGAGTCAACAAGCTAGTGATGAACTTTCTTCGTAGATATACGATGGAGGTGAGGTAAAACTCCATTAGAGTTGTGTAACTGAGGCCTATTTTCGCAGGTTCCAACCTCCTTAAAACAAAAAAACAAAACAAAAACAAAAATCAAAGACAAATTTTAACAAAGATGCATCCTAACCTAACATTCCCTTAACCTAACCTATCTTAGGGAACAGAACCCTGACCTGGTCACACACATTGCCAATTCACTTTCTCGCCGTTCATGCACACTCAAAACCCCTAGATCTACTTTTGAATTTGTCAGTTTTTTTTATCAGTACGTGTCATGAAGATGTAATCCCATTAGTTCGGCCACATGGAGAAAGGCAAAATTGAGTGTGACTATTAATTGTAAAATGGCCACAGGATTAATAGTATTAATGATGATGAAGACAGCGCAACGGAATGTAACGCATCAGCTAACATTACAGGTCACTCCGCCAGTGATGAGTTCGTGAACAGCATGATGAAGGAACAAGTAAGCCTCCAACTAAAAGAGTGAAAAATCCGGCTAACCGTAGTTTTCTTCGGAAATATGATTCTTCATATATGAAATTTGGGTTTATTTAAATAAATGATGGTGAATGTGACCAACCCAAGTACATAGTATGTGGCATTATTCCTTTCTAATGATGCAATGAAACCGTCCAAGCTAAAAAGACATTTCAATACAAATCACAGTGAACTAGCAGTGAAACCTCAGGAATATTTTGAAAGGAAGCTTAAGGAACTTAGTGTGAAAGAAAAAGCCTCCAGAAATTTCTCTCTCCAAATCAAGCTGCATTGAGAGCTTCTCACAAAGTGCCATTTTGCATGGCAAAAGTTAAAAAGCCTTACAGTATTGGAGACAGTGGCGTAGCTAGTAGTCTGCCAATGGGTGGGTACCCAGGGGGCACAGCTGAATAAGGGGGAGGGGGCACCAGTCCTTGAAGGAATAATAAGATTATTCCTCCAAGCACTAGGCGAGCGGAGCGAGCCTATAGAGCTGGAGGGGTTCGGGCAGCCGCTGTAACCCCCACCCCTAGAAAATTTTGAAATGTGACCAATTTCAGAGGCATTCTGAAGCCATATGAGAAGGGTATTAGGGCATATTCTGAGACCAGCGGTGTATATTCAGGCATTATACAGGTATCTGTGATTCTGTTATATTGTTTCAAGTAAAACAGAGATGTACAGAAATCAGGTTCACTATAATTATACATAATTACAGAATAGGAATTACAGATATGAAACTGAAAAACATAAAGTGAGCTATGCAAAACACATTAATTCCTGTGCATATAGAAATTGTAAAACATAAGCATGGAAATACAAAAACAAAAAAAAATAGATTTTTTATAAGAATATTAATATATAATAGGTACCTTCTTTGATAAAAAAATCAAATGAAAACGAAATAAATTATATATATTATATATATTATATATTATATATAAATATATATTTATATTTATTAAATATATATATAATATATATATATATATATTATATTATATATATATTATATATTGAAAGTAACAAAATTAGAAAAAAATTGCTTGCTATACATTATATGTGATGAAGCAGCAGACTACTGCGACATGACTCATTTTAACAATATTCTCCTGTTCCTGTGATTTTCTGCAAGCCTATCTACAAATTCCTCTAAATCTAGTCTTTTAACTCGGATACTCTCAATTGATAGCACAACAAGATTACTTAATCTGTCATTGCCCATTGCATTTCTGAGAGTAGTCCTAATTAATTTCAGAGCAGAGAAGCTTCTCTCTGCTGAAACTGGTGACAGGTAACACTACAGAGATTTTGGCTAGTCTGCAGAGTTCATGAAATGCCTCCTCTTATGGATTAAGAATTTTCAGTAAGTCTAACAATGATTTAGGTCTTTCAGTGTCACTTACGTCTTTGTAACGTCTTTCTAACATATGTTTTGCAGAGTACAGCTCATGTTTGAGATCTTCAGTGTTAGCATTACAGGCATGAATAAGTCCACACATTTTCTCGAAAGATAAGAATTCCGTACTGTGTTGGTTAAGTGACTGTAATGCTTTCATAAGTGTGCAGGTTTCATTACTGAACCACCTTTTCATTTCTTACAACATACGGTCTACGATAGGGTAAAAAAAGTGAATTCGTGCTGAATCCTTAACACTGAGGTCAAAGTGTGTGCTTCCTGACTGTTTTCCAGTAGAATCAATAACAACAACAAACTCCTGCAATTTTGTAGAAATTCTACGTTTCATTGATGGTCTACACTCTGAAGTATCAAAACCATGAGCTGTTGAACTCTTCTCCACCTCAAAGAAGATGGATCTGAACGCATCTCTTCAAGCTGAAATGTTACAGTTTAAATTAATTCTACAGCTTTTACTAAGTCAAAGTTAGGTAACTGACTGTAGCAAATTGAGCGTTTATTTGGCACTTAAGTCAGTCCTCTTGCATCAATAGCCCTATCTGCATTGAAGTCATCTGCTACTAAATTAAATGAGCATGCATTTAAGAGACATATGATGTTGATTCCAAGCTCAGGGGAAACATTTATTATATTTGTAAGTATTTCTTGAATAGAGTGGGCCCGTGGCCAGTGGGTGGGCACCTGGGTGGGCGCAGGATTCTCGTGGCTGGGCACGTGCCTGCCCATGCCCAACCTTAGCTACTGATTGGAGAAGACTTAATAATGCCATGTGTGAAAGATATATTTGAAACATATTCCTATGAAATAATATGGTAACGAGGAGGATTGGTGACTGAGCAGATGTGGAGGGTCAGTAACTGTTGATGCAGCAACTACAGGCATCACAATACTTCACTCTACAAATTGACGAATCTACCGATGTTGCAAATAACGCAATTTTAATTGTTTATGTAAGATATGAATACAGTGATGACTTTAAGGAAGAATTGCTATTTACCCATGAACTGTCATCACACTACAGGTGCTGCAAATTTTGAAGCTTTCAATAACTATGTAGTAAAAAATGAGTTAGATGGGAGCATTGTGTTGGTATCTGCACTGACGAAGCGGCAGCGATGACAGGACGTTACTCAGGTGTCACAGCAAAGGTCAAGGAGGTTGCCCCCAACTGCAAAGCTACACACTTTATGATTCATCGAAAAATGCTAGCAGCTAAAAAATGTTTTATTGGAAACTGTTAAAGCTGTGACTTTTGTAAAGGCCAATGCACTCAATTTATGTTTGTTCACACTACTGTGTGAAGATATGGAGAGTGAACACCAGCAGTTGCTACACCATCCAGAAGTGAGATGACTTTCGCGATGTAAGGTTTTAGCACGTGTCTTTGAACTACGCAATGAGTTAGTAATGTTTTTGAAAGACAGAAAACCCGATTGGGCAAATATGTTTCAAGATACTAACTGGGTTGCTAAGTTAGCCTATTTGAGTGACATATTTTTTACTTCTGAATCAGCTTAATTTGTCCCTACAAGGCAGGAATTCTTCAATTTTTCGAATATCAGATAAGATTGACGGGTTCAGAAAGAAATTGCTGGTCTGGCATAATAGGATCGAAAGAAAATGTTTTGATGTTTCCCAGTGTTGCCTCAGTTGCTGATGATCAGAGAGAGGAGTTAAATATTGACAGTTTGAAATGTATCATTGCAAAACATTCAAATGCTCTTCTTGAGCATTTTCCAACTTACTTTCCTGAAGAAGAGGATCCACGAACAAAAAATGAATGGGTTCGTAGTCCTTTCTCAGACTCAAATGAGAAAAATTTGAATTCACTACAAAAGGATCAGCTAATTGAGTTGTCAAAATTGATAAGGGATTAGAATCTCTGTATAACACATAAACTGCATTTTGGATTCATGCCCGTGGAGAATTTCCTGAACTAAGTGCCATTGCTTTGAAACTGTTACGTTAATGCCATTCTCCTCAACTTATCTGTGTGAAGCAGGGTTCTCGGTACTGGTTTCAGTTAAGACTAAATATAAAGACTAACTGAATATAAAATCGCAACTTCGTCTTCCACTTAGTGACATTGAACTACGTCTTGAGAAACTTGTTTTAATAAAGCAAACACAGAAATCTCACTAATTTAGCTAGCCTGGTTAAGCTAACTAATAAGTGTTTTTAATTGCCTTTACATTTAGACCCTCTTGGATTTATAAGTCTTAAATACACTCAAGAATCGGTTAAATTATGAATTATAATACTTTTGCACAAACATGAAATTAAATAAAATTTGCATGGTATAATATGAGGCATGATTTGGATAAGTGAATTTTTTATTGCTTATATACATATGTAGGCTTATTTCTCATTTAATTTGTAAAATATGAAATATTGCCCGCCCGTCCAGTGACCCGTGCTAGGCCTGGTCCGCCCGTCCTGAGACCAGTATTGGACATCGCCCACCCGTTCCGGGACCCGTGGCGGCCCGGCCTGCCATCCCGTGACTCGTGGCGGACTTTGCCCGCCCATCCTGGGACCCATAGTGGGCTAGGCCCTCCCATCCCGGGACCCGAGGCGGACATCGCCCACCTGTCCCGGGACCCATGGCGAACATCACCCTACTGTCCTGAGACCCGTGGTGGGCACGGCCGCCTGTCCCAGAACCCATGGCGGGCACAGCACACCCATCTCGGGACCCATGGCAGACAATGCCCACCCGTCCCGGGACACATGGAGAACATCAGCCACCACTGACCAGGGACCCGTGGTGGGCCAGGCCCACCCATCCCAGAACCTACGGCGGACATCGCCCGCCCGTCCTGGGACCCGTGGCGGGCCCGGCCCGCCATACCCAGGACCCATGGCAGACATCGCCTCCCTGTCCTGGGACCCATGGCGGGCCTACCCCGCCCATCCCGGGACCCACAGCAGACATCGCCTGCCTGTCCCAGGATGCGTGCTGGGCCTGGCACTCCCGTCCTGGGACCCATGGCGGACATCGCCCACTCGTCCCGAAGACCCGTGGTGGACATTGCCTGCCCATCCCGTGACCCGTGGCGGACATTGATCGCCCATCCCGGGATCTGTTTAAGGCCAGGCCCGTCCGTCCTGGGTCCCCAGGCAGAAATCACCCACCCGTCCTGGGACCCTTGGCAGACTCGGCTCGCTCTTCCTGGGACCCGTGGCGAACATCACCCACCAGTCCCAAGACCCGTGGTGGGCGGGTTCCGCCCGTCCCAGAACCAGTGGCGGGCATAGCCCACCCATCTTGGAACTTGTGGCAGACAACGCCCACCCATCCCAGGACCCGCGGAGAACATTGGCCGCCCCCCCAACCTGAGACCCATAGCGTACCAGGCCCATCCATCCCGGGACCCAAGGCGGACATCGCCCACCCATTCTGGGACCCGCGGCAAACAGCACCTGCCCATCCCGGAACCCATGGCAGACATCGCCTGCCCATCCCGGGACCCATGGTAGGCCCGCCCCGCCTGTCCCGGGACCCACGGCAGACATAGCCCACCTCCCCATCCCTAGACCCGTGGTGGGCCCGGCTTGCCTGTCCCGGGACACACAGCGTACATGGCCCACCTGTCCAGGACCTGTGGTGGGCATCGCCCGCCCATCCTAGGACCTGGCGCGGACACCACCACCCATCCCAGGACCTGTGGTGGGCCTGGCCCGCCCATCCTGGGACTTTCGGCGAACATCACCCACCTGTCCAGGGACCCATTGCGGTCCCGGCCCACCCATCCCGAGACCCTCAGCGAACATCGCCCCCAATCCCAGGACCCATAGCGGGCATCGCCCGCCCATCCCAGAACCCGCGGCGGACATCGTCCCCCTCGGATCCGGACCCCAGAGGGCCTAGCCCATCCATCCCAGGACCAGCGGCAGACATCGCCCACCCCCATCAAGGACCTGTGGCGGCCCTGGCCCACTAGTCCCAGGACCCGCAGCAGGCCAGGCCCTCCCGTCCCGGGACCCGAAGAAGACATCGCTCGCCCTTCCTGGGACCCGTGGCGGACGTTGCCCTCCATCCCAGGACCCGCGGCGGGCCAGGCCTTCCTGTCCCGGGACCCGAGGCGTACATCGCTCACCCATCCCAGGACTTGTGGCGGGCATCATCCTCCCATCCTGGGACCGGCAGCGGATATCACCCGCCCATCCCGGGACCCATGGCAGACCTGGACCGCCTGTCCCGGGACCTGTGGCGGACATCGCCTGCCTTGTCCCGGTTCCCATGGCGGGCCCAGCCCACCCACACAGCCCGCCCGTCGCGGGACTCGTGTGGCAGACATCTCCCGTCTGTCCCGGGACCCGTGGCGGACATCGCCTGCCCGTGCCGGGACCCGTGGCGGGCCCGGCTCTCCCTTCCCAGGATCCATGGCAGATATCAGCAACCTGTCCCGGGACCCATGGTGGGCCCAGCCTGCCCGTCCCAGGACCTGTGGCAGATATCACCCGGCCATCCCAGGACACGTGACGGAAAACGCCCGCCCATCCTGGGACCCGTGGCGGACATCACCCACTCGTCCTGGGACCTGTGGCGTACATCGCCCGCCTGTCCCAGGACCTGTGGCGGGCCCGTCCCGAGACACGTAGCAGACATCGCCCACCCATCCCGGGAACCGTGGCGGACCCGGCTCACCCGTCCTGTGACCCATGGCAGGCCCGGCCCACCCATCCCGTTACACGTGGCGGACATCACCGCCTGTCCCGGGACTCGTGGCAGACCTTTCCTGCCTGTCCTGGGACTTGTGGCGGGCCGTGCCCGCCAGTCCCTGCACAGAGCAACACCTATGCTGTTCCTTAGAACCAGAATATGCCACTGAATCCTCTCAATTCTCCTGGGGCTTCTCTGAATCCTCTAGTTCTTGTCCTGGTACTTTACGAATCCTACTGAATCCTCTCAATTCTCCAAGGGCTTTTCTGAATCCTGGTTCTTCTCCCGCCACCTCCAGGTATCCCCTCATTTTCTTCACCGTTTCTATAGTCTTCCCCTTTTTCTTTCCCTTCCAGGAATCAATAAAACTCTGATCCGTCTTCGTGAGGCCAGCGTAGATTTGATGGTGCCATTCCTTGAAGATTTACAGCAGCTTCTGCAGTTTCCAGTGGTCCTCCTCTAGGCGTCTTATTTTTCGTGAAGGTTCTTCAGGTCGCAGACCAATTTGTCCTTCGCTCCTCGCAGCTTTCCAACTTCATTTTCCAGCTACTCTTTCCATTCGCCCTGGACAATGGCCTTCCTCTCCAGCGACTCCAAGCGACGATTTCCTTCCTCTAGAAGGCAATGCCAGCTCGTTCCTCTTGAGTTTCGCCGCCTCAACCTCACACTGGAGTCCACCGTTTTCCTTCCAGAGATCTTCCACTCCTTCTGTAGGCTCTGGAACCTCAACTCGTGGTCTTTCCTGTCGGATTCCCGCTTTTCGGTCGTGCCTTTTTGTTTCTGGATGAGCCTCGCCATCCACACCGCTTCTGCCATCTTTAGCTGCAGGTCTTTCTTCTTCTGTCGTAGGAGTTTCTCGAGCCTCCCAAGCAGGCAGTCTGCCTCTGCCAACCGCCCAATCAGTTCCCTTATCTTCTCACATAGGGCATCGTTTCTCTGCCAGATTTCCTTCACGTTGTCCTTCAGCTGCTGAGTTTCTTCTGCCATATTGAGGATCTTGTCTTCCAGCTGCCGTTTCTCCCTCTTCTCGTGGTCGTTCTCCCTTTTCAGAAACACCGTTTCAGCTTCATCTGCCAAGGCCAGGTAAGGCCACATTTTCTTCAAACTGGAATCCATATCTGAAGTATCCAGTTCATATACTCTCCTCTCCTCTCTCTCCCGATTTTTCGTTGATTTTATATATTCCACGAGAGATATTTTGATTTATCGAAATATAGCAGGAAAGATTCTGAAAGATTTTTTTATTATGTCTTGTCTCTTGGTGTTATAAATTGCTGAAAAATCTCTCTCTCTCTCTCTCTCTCTCTCTCTCTCTCTCTCTCTCTCTCTCTCTCTCTCTCTCTCTCTCTCTCTCTCTCTCTCTCTCTCTCTCTTTCTTTCTTTCTTTCTTTTTGCCCCGAAGGTCTGGAATTCTTCATTTGCTCCTTCATTTAGGTTTAAGGCTTTGCATTCAGTAAGTTTAGAGAGAGAGAGAGAGAGACTGTATTTTTGCATAGAAAAACAGTTTATTGACATATTTACATAAGACAGTGCATGTGAAATCACTATGTTTGGAATAGGGAACCTAATGTGTGTACTACCATGCCTAGTATATAATGCTTCAATTGAGGTTCATATTAATATTATTCCGTCCATCTAGGTATATACATATATATATATATATATATATATATATATATATATATATATATATATATATATATATATATATCTATATATATATATATATATATATATATAGTATATATATATATATTATGTCCCAAAGACTGGTCACCTTTTAGACATATGCACCAGGAACGCCAAAGGACACGAATGAATCAAAAGTATACTGAAGCAAGAATGCACACACCTGAAAGGGGCTATTGATACCCACCACTCATGGCAATATGACGGCCCTTACGCAAGCATACCACGCATGCCTATGTGTGTGTGGGCATAATATACATGATGTTGCAACAGTACTAAAAGAGAGAGAGAGAAAGAAAATGACTACGGTTGTTAATAATGATGTTTTTTCAGGATCACAAACCGTGACCAGGTACTGTTTTTTTCTTCTTTTTTCGAAATAGTGTATTCAGGAAGTTGGCCTTTATCTCCTTAAAGGAAATAGTGATTGTCACAGCTGTGAGTAAGAATAGATCAACGTGAAATGACTGTTAACAGTGTGTATTTTATGATCTCCTTACATTTTACGAGTATCTGTTTATTTATTTAGTTATTTGTCTATTTATTTTTTCTTTTCCAATTACTAGTCTCATCTGTCTGTTTATCTGTTACTTTCTCTTACTACTTTCTAATGAACACCATAATATTCTTTGGAAGCTTGAATTTCAAGTCAGTGGCCCCTTTGGTGGGCTTGTTCCATATGAATACGGTTCATAAAACCCCCTTTACTTTCTACCCTTTTCTTATTTTTTCGGCCCTGGGCAAGAACAGGACCTCTGGTTGCCCGTCCTAAGTGCCCCTAACAATTAGCACGTCCGTGAACAATCATTATGCCAGTGAGTAACGTGAATTATTGGGTAATAATAATTCACTAACACAGAACTCGTGCGTAACGCTGGCCACTCGTTTCTGCAGAATATGTAGACACCGGATGTTTGATACCATTAAGAAGTTTTCTGTTTCCTGATTTCGTGAACTCGTTTCTCATCCGTTCTATTTTAACCTTTTTAGCTTTTCTAGGGGACCGTTGTAGTCTCAAAGTTATGATTATTATTATTATTATTCTAAAGATGAGCCTCATTCCTATATATATAGAACAAGCTCACCACCACAGGGTCCATTGACTAGAAATGCAAGCTTCCAAAGAATAGTATTCTGCCGTTCATTGGGAAGAAGTAACAACAGATGGTAATGGAAAATACAGAATGAAGAGATCACTAATCACAGAGAGAGAGAGAGAGAGAGAGAGAGAGAGAGAGAGAGAGAGAGAGAGAGAGAGAGAGAGAGAGAGAGAGAGAGAGTTTCATTAGCCACTCATGTTTGTAATGGTTAATTTTTCAGAAATCATTTTCACAAGTAATTTATAATTGTTAACAAAAGTCCCCCTACTCAAATGATTCTTCAATGAATGTTTTAGTTCAACTGAACGTTTGCAACAAGTACACACACACAAATACAAACACACACGCGCGCGCGCGCAAACACACAAGCAAATCCTTATAGCAGTACCATTCTATAACATCTTTCTTCGGAACTAGAGTGAATGTCACTTTCAATTATCACAAGAAATAGCAACACTGTTAGCTCATATCGAAACAACATCAAGTTGAAAACCAACCGTTCTTTTAAAGGATAGATTCAATGGCGAATAGACTCTGCTTGAGGGAAAACGAGATGGTTAAGCGTACGATTACGATGACTAGGACTATTATAACCTACAAGGATAAAGCATGAAAAGGGGTACTACAGACGTAGACTCAGACTGCTCTCCCTTATTATGAAATTATCGCCAGCAGTAATCGTCAGTTTTTTGTTTTGTTTTTTTAAATACTATCGCTCCTTTCTGGTTTGGTAACTACCAGACGCACAAAATGAACTTTGATTAGTACCACCAGTCTCGTGGAGAGAGGCCTCGGTAGCATTCTATAGTTTTACTATTCTTATTAAATTTGTAACAAACGTATATATGTATGTGTAATAGGAAAGGTGTTATTTTTATTTAGGTGAGAAGGAAATTATGTCTGGGGCACAGTAGGACCAAGTTGTGTTTTCAGGAAACATTGTGTTGCGTTGTAAGTATATTGTTTTTTAAGTTTTAGCTTTTTATAAAAGAAATCAATTAAAATGGCAATTTGTCTGTCCGTGCGCACTTTTTCTGTCCGTCATCAGATCTTGAAAACTACTGAGGGTAGATGGCATTTTATACTTGTTATATGTTAAAACTTGAGTGTCAGCTGCACCAATGGTTAAATTGAACATAGAGATATGTGACGTAATTAGTTAATTAACTTGAGTCATAAGCTCATCTGTTGTTATATATAGATATAGATTGTTTGGCATTATGCCAAGCACTGGGGCAACCAAGGCCATTCAGAGCTGAAACGGAAATCGACAGTAAAAGGTTTGAAAGGTGTAACAGGAGGAAAACCTCAAAGCAGTTACATTATGAAGCAATTGTTAGAATAGGGTGGACAGTAAGATAGAAGAAATCGAATATATGAACGTAGGTACAGTAAAGGGAATGAAAGGGGTTGCAGCTAGGGGCCGAAGGGACGCTGCAAAGAACCTTAAAGTAACGCCTACATCGCACCGAAAGAGGTGCACTGAAGGCACTAACCCCCTACGGAGAATAACTTGGAGAGCTACCAAAGAACAATTCAAAGTAGGTTTCTTCAGTTAACACTCAGAGGAACGAATATTAAACCAAAAAATGGTTACAAAGAAAAAATTACTAATGACGTCACATATCTTCGTGTTCATTTTAACCTTTGTTAACTGACAAGCAAGTTTTACACTAAAAAAGACATAGGCCTACGCTTGCAACATGACTTTCCTGAGAACACAACTTTCTTCTTCGCCCTACTATCCGTGTGATACAGTTTCCTGTTCACTTAAATTAAAGAAAAAAAAACTCCTCATCACATTTTTGTAGCAATGTTTCCCAAAATGATGATAGACGTATTTTCGTCAATTGGTCTGGTCACAGAAATGAAATAGGAAAATGGGTTTGGTTTAGTTCCGAGTTCTAAGTGGTACTAAATGCTTTCACTTGTTAGTATTTCCAGATAGACTAGAAACCAGCTATCTTTCGCTTTCAATCTGCTATTGTTTGAGAGAGAGAGAGAGAGAGAGAGAGAGAGAGAGAGAGAGAGAGAGAGAGAGAGAGAGAGAGAGAGAGAGAGAGAGAATCCAATGGCGGCCAATCTTACGAATACAGGTTGTTTAGTTCTGTGGTATCACTGGCCCACTGTCCTTGTCATCATCATAAATTGGCCTTATTCTTCACTTTAATATTAAATCGAGATATTTTCCTTCTCGCCTAATCATATCGGGTGAATTATTCCTCAAAATGAGTATGTTACATGTCTCTCATAAGCAACCCATAACCGTACAAACTGCGTCTATAAGTAAGTTCGAGAAGGATCACTTAAAACTAAATAAATTGTTTCAAGGCAAAAGCGTGCAAAGGATACGTCGAGATATCAAGATGTTTGAAAAATAAGATGTTAAAACTATGTTATTTAATTATGAAAGATTTCCGTGGACATACTGGCCGCTAATATTTGTCATGTCTGGGGTATTTAAACACCTTACAGAAACCAAAGTATATTGATAGTGTATTGATAGTTTCTTGCAATAAAACTGAATATATGAATATGTCACCATGACTCCCATGTCTACAGTACTATTTTTTTTTTTACCACCATGGCATGCATTTGATCTAGAATTTTGTTTAAATAAATTTACTTTTTATAATGAAATTTGAATTGCTAAAAAAAAATATGTTGAGGATATGTGCATTTGTTATGCCTTTGGTTATTTTTTATGATTATTTGGACTAATAATGCCAGTGTATGTTTGGATGTATGTACTGGTCCGCAGAATTTTTTGTACTCCCTTGACTGGCCCGTGAAGTTGAAAAGGTTGGGAACCACTGCTGTAAACAACCGACTGGGGGGTACCAAACGCCGCGCATTGTGCCAATTTGGTGCCAATTTACAAGCAATAGTTGTATTTAGCATGTTAGTAATTATGAAACGAACGTAATTGTTTGTCTGGTTTTAATGAATTTTAAATTATTAATATACTGACGACAGCTTATACACTTATACAAAAGTGTTATGAAATATTTGCTATTCTACTATGAGGCTGTCAAGAGTAATACCAAGACCACCGGTGGTCTTGGTAATACATCCAGCAGTGTTAAGGGAACTGCATTTCCACAGCCCCTAAAAACAGCCCCACCTAATCTATATATTCTATTATAGTGGGGAACAACATTTAAAAGCCAGAGAGCAAAACAATACAGTAAAATAAATTATTTATGTTCACGAAAACCGAACCTACAATAATTGACCTTGGAACTTGTAATCAGTGGTCAATTAAAAAAAAAAAAACTAAGAAACAAGACGAAGGTCTTTGGTATCTTATCGCAGTGGGTCATGTGGAATAATCCGGAAGAGAAGGGAGTTCAAAAACTGTTATTAAACCTTCTAAATAATAAGATAACAGTTGTTTCCATAACGTTACCTGATCTCGAATACACGTACGTACTACATAATAATTATGTGTTCATTTATTTTTCTCTTTTTTCGTGACAATGTCTCCTGTCAGTAGCAAAAATGTGCAGTCTGATAATCTCATATCTATGATAGCGTTCGTTGCCATGGCAACACATCGCCTAACCAATACAATACAAAGCAAGCAGCTCAGCTCCACGCTGACACAAAACGCAGGCTGTCCTTTATTGGATTGTTTTCATTAACCAGTAGGGCAACAAGTAAACAAGCAGCTGATATCATAAGAAAGACGCGTCACTGGCCTGCATTTCCAAATAACAAGAGCCACTTGTATTTTTCCGTGAGTACCTACTGCAAAAGCCATGTAGTACCGTAGTTCTCAGTCACGTTAGTGTTTGGCACAGGATATAGGTACGGCAGCCGTATCCCTGACTGCGATAGATATTGGTACGGCAGTGAATTGCGCATGCGTCAATTTCAGACTTCCTGCCGTACAAATAACATTGTGTATAGTAGGGGTACGTCAGATTCTGTGAGTGGTGCCGTATTGTGTTATTGACTTTCTGCAGATATGGTAGTTAGCTAATCATGCAACAGTTTACCGTGCAGTGTTGCTAAGAGCTATAGGTACAGCACTAGAAGTAAGTGACATTTGTAATAATAGTCGAACCGAATTGTTTCGCTGAACATGTTCAATTCGAAATGTCAAAGTGAAGCAACATACTGTTATCACCAAAGTACCAAAACATTTTGACAGTAAAGAAAAATATGAAAAAATCACAATAATACTTAAATATACTTACATTTTGACTATATACATGAAAAATAAAACTAAAAACTAATCTATCTGTGTACTTCATATCTTCTTTTAATCTCTCTGAACCGTGTAATAAGACATCGGTTTTAGCCGAAAAACAGATGTTTTCAGGTTTCAACAAGCTGAAAAAGCAATAGATGTCTACGAAGAGTCAAACTTCCAGAAATTGTATATCCGTAGGTCATGAACGATCGAATCGGCCCCGAAAAGAGCTCCGAAGAGGAGATTCAGAGGTCTGAAGTACACAGAAACCGTGCTCTGCTGTATTCATGGTAGTAGGGAAAACTACCAAAGTCAATCCTCTGGTAAACGGCCTAATCAATCTTAAGCAATCATCCAAATCAGATCCATTTTAACAGCATGTTTCCCATATTGACGCACTACTGACTGCTGCACTACCTTACTAGGCTAAGCTTCAAATCTTTGAATCTTCTCTTCGGAGCTCTTTTCAGGGCCGATTCGATCGTTCGTAACCTGCGGATATACCATTTCTGGAACTTTGCCTCCTCATAGACGTCTATTGTCTTTTTCAGCTTGTTGAAACCTGAAAACATGTTTTGCCTTCATTTTCTTGCTGTCACTGATATGCCTCAGTCGGTAAACTAGGGTTCGCGCATGCGCAATACACTGCCGTACCAATATCCATCGCAATCAGGATACGGCTGCCGTACCTATATCCAGTTCGTATTAGTTTTGAGGTGTTAGCCTAATTGTTATTACAAATGACAGAAAAACCAATTACTCCTTTAAATCAAAACTATATATCGTGGAAATTCGTTGATCATAAAGTATTTAAAGAGAGCATTGTTAATTTCGCCACGTTGATGCGGCCGAATTTGGCTTCTTGGAATTTTACCTAAAATGTTCCGCAAGTGTTGGTATTTTTCTTTTTGCCACTCCAAATTTTCTTGTTTATAGAAATGTAGATGACTTAAAAATTCAGATTTAGGAACAATAAAGTCAGTGTCCCTGCCGCTTTCGCTTAATATACAAGACGCGTCTCATAAGATAGGAAATGTTCAAATGTCACAGTCAGTGTGATGCAGTTTATGGTGAAAGGAAAGTTAACGAAAGAAAATCCCGGATAAAAAACAAATGGTGCAACCGTTTACATCTGTCTTAGCTTTTACCATCTGGAACAGATTCAGGAAACGATAATTTTTCAAAAACCTGGTAAATCATGATATAGTATGATACTGGAACATCAAACATCAACTTGTACAATTTACAAAAGCATCTGTGAAACGCCTCAGTGGCGTGGTTGGCATGGTGTTGGCGTCCCACCTCAGTGGTCGCGAGTTCGATTCTCGGCCATTCCATTGAGGAGTGAGAGATGTGTATTTCTGATGATAGAAGTTCACTCTCGACGTGGTTCGGAAGTCACGTAAAGCCGTTGGTCCCGTTGCTGAATAACCACTGGTTCCATGCAACGTAAAAACACCAAACAAACAAACAAAACAAAAGCATCTGTGACCGCGAAGGTAGCATTAGGTATAATAACCCTCAGGTTGCATCGTTTTCGCTTAGTTTGCTTATCTTTAAGATAAAGTTTAAAAACAAGTTTTCCCAGAAGAATAACACAGCCAGACTTACTGATTTTGACCTTATAACTTATGGAGATTCTTCTGATAAAGAATGGGTACCAAATCTCCCCTAAGGTGTTTCTCAAGCATGTACGGAAGCCTTTTGACCTCTGTACGAAGTGTCAAGATATTGATTTGAAAGTAGCTCTCGGAAGCCTCTCGACTGGATTCCATGAAATCTACGTACCTCTATAGACGAAATTTTCTCAGACCTCGCAATTCCATAAGGGTTGCGCGAATTCATGAACAAGAGTGTCGCAGTATTTAGCTCTAACGTCCGTAAATTTCTCTTCTTCATTATTCATGGAATCTAAACAATCTCTCGTCGTTTAAGAGGGATATTTTTCATCTTCTAAAGAGGAAATCTAAGAGAAATACATTTAAATCTCCAATAGAATCGCCAATTGATTCCACAAACCAGGCTACTAACACATTTGGAATGTTGCAGACATCGACTGATATTAGTTTATGCAACAAATTTCTGTTATCTAGCGACTTAGGCAATTCCCTTGACACCAAAGGCACATATCTAACATTGTATGCATTAGTTTTTTTTCTTATTCTTTAGATAGACTCTGATACAACAAAGCCTAACGACATCATAACACGTAGGTATAAGCGTACCTTTTTTTTTTCGTAATCTTTATGTCGATAGAACGAACAAGTTCGAGTCGTTTAAATGCATTGGAAGAGTATGAAAGGTTCTTATAATACACTATGTAGGTAACCCCAGTCGTTATAAAGTTTATTCGGCTGAGTTGTTGCCACTTTTGTGGATAACCATCGATTTCGAGTAAAAATTTCTCTGACGATTAAGATTACCAGTGACTATCTAAATTCATATTTGTACCGCAGCTGAGAGGGAAACTAATATCGTTTTTGACGGAAAGTGAAAGTATGCAATAATAATAATAATAATAATAATAATAATAATAATAATAATAATAATAATAATAATAATAATAATAATCCAAACATACATCATTGTTCAGTTTCGTTCCATCTCGAGGCTTTCATATTGTTCTTCGTTTATAGCACTGCAACTCTTTGAAGTGGTTCACACAGTAGGAAACTACAATTGGGTTTACCCAACTCTTCATACAAAGATATTGTGCTTTATTTTCCAAACGTGGAATTGGGGAGCAACCGCATCTGGTTATAAAGCTTCTTCTAAAAGAGGGAAGGAGGCTGATATGTAAAACAACTACTACTTCTGCGCGATGGGTACAAGACAAGTCCCGAAGCCTACGTGACCTATACTCGGTTTTTTTCCGTCTGTCCACCCGCCTGTGGTGTTTGCGTATGGTAACACTGCGTCCCGGGCTTTAGATAGTTACATTCAACATTTATAATAATATCCGATTTCGCATATTAACGGTGTAATTCGCATACAGTAAATTATTAAAACACTTTTCAGTTGCAAATGTACACCCAGATATCCTTTTAATTTACCTTAAACTTACACAGCGTAACTATTTAAAGCCTGGGACGCAGTGTTACCATGCGAAAACACCACAGGCGGATGGACAGATAGAAAAAAACAGAGTATAGTTATGATGTGGTGCCAATGCCCTGTAGAGTATTTGGTCATAGGCTAAGATACTTTCTCCTTCGAAGAGGGAACAGCTGAAAATACCATAAAAAAGTTATCTTTCTGCTAAAAAGGTTGGGTTCATCTGCAGAGGACCATAGTATAACATAGACAATGGAATCTGCCGGTTTCTATAAGGTTTTGCCCAGGGCTGAGGGATCACGCAAAAGACCTCAGTACGTATGATAGTCGCGTTTTTCCAAGAGGGCCAGCACAACCATTCGATCCTGCTAAGGCGATCTAATTGAGCAATGATGCATAACAGAGCTGTTCAGTTACCCTCATCTTCCTCTATTCTCTCTTAACTCCTATCCTCTCCCAACTATGCAAAGCTTCTGCCTGGCCATCATATTTCTACCAGAACTAAATTGATTTATCAATTATATAAATTTAATGCTCAGTACAACTTTGACGTGGGACCTCTCGCATGTTTCCGTTTGATTTTGTGACAAAACCGGCGATTTAAGTATGCGCTGTCACCTTCCTTTTCTATAATTTTGAGATGTCAGTTGTTCCAGTAGCTACCTTCCTTGTTGAGAACGAAAATTTGTGCATTATATTGTAATTCTTGAACTACTTGTTATTATCATTAACAGGCAATCCGTGTGGGCTTATCATTGCGCCCATAGATGTAAAGTGCGTCCTATTAGGATGTACATTAATTTATTATAACAATTTAGAATCCATTTGCTGTGTTGCAATTTCATAATTATCAATAATAAAGATGTGCAATATCAAGCTCTGTTCATGATACGATACATATTCATCAATAAGCTTTACGCGTGCCAACAAAATAACTGTTTACCAAATACCAATGTCATGAGCTTGACAGTTCAGACGTATTGACATGTGTGTGTCTGTTCTTACCGTTACCAGGCAAAATTTTTGTTGAGGTTTGCCCATAGGAGGTCGATAAGTGTGGTAAGGTTTCAAGGGAATAAAAGGCCTATTATGAGACTTTGAACTCGTTCTACCAACCGAGAAAATATTACCATTCTTGCACGTGGCTCTAACATAGTATGGATGTTTTCTTTTTATATAGAATATGGAAACGTTTCATATGAAAAATTTTGAAATTGGGCTACAAAATATCACCAGCCTGTAGCTAGAGTGGAAATTGTTCATGGAATTTAGGAATATATAGATGTAATTATCTATAAGCATTAATGACAGGAGAGTGATTATTACAATTAGAGGCTTAGAGATTGGAAACCTATCCGATAATGAACGAGAATTAGCGTTATATAACTCAGGAAAATGGTCACAGAGACAAACGCCAAAACAACACTACCCCGATGTTCTGAGCTACACATCGAAGGCCATACTGTGTAGATAAAGTGAAATGTTATCAGCACCTGCTGCCTGATTTGTCATAACAGGATGAATAGTGAAAAACTGACAAATTAGAACGGTCTACAAGATGGAAGCCACAGCGACCTGCTTTCATCTTCAGTTTACGTAAAGCCATCCTAATACTACCTATGATTGTGATGTTACGACCATAGGAAAAGACCAGCCAGTACTTTAGCTAGCTAGCTAACTTGATATTTTGTAGTCATGGAACATGACCACTGTAAGAGAAATATAATACCTATTGGTGTACTAATAGGCTATATTAACCTGTACCTTACCTAGGCTAGCCAAAAAATATAAAAATATGTTGTTTCTGTTGGTTAATTTAGCAGATACCTACCTACCTAGCTATTGTATCTGGTAATTACGGCCTATACCTACCTAGCTATTGTATCTGGTAAATTACTGGCCGTAATTTTACAAAGGGCTAGCCTACTGGGTAATCCTACAGTTTAGGGATCAGATTCATTGCATTACCTAGGCACCTTGTCAAAATCAGCACGCAGATTTATCAAATAGCTACCTAGGCTATGAAAATACATGGCTAGACTTTCATTCTGTTTAATCGGTCATGTAAAGTGTTAGAAGATCTAAGCCTGTATTCTGTGGTGAACTACCTAGACTGTGGCAGTTGACAATTTTGTATAGAATTTTACCTCATGAACAAGAATTTAAAGTAATAATTTTTCTGCTGGCTGTAATTAACCTGTAATTTACATTTGAACTCTAGCCTGAGGTAAGGAGGATCTATGGGAATGCAGGGTTTTGGGTGGGGTAAAGCATTTGGGAGAAGTATGCCTTACAACTCTATCCTACGGTAAGGGGGACACCGATGGGAAAGTGGGGTTATGGGTGGGGTAAAACACTTGGGGGAAGGTTTTGCCATGTTATTGTGTTATTTCCTCATGTATGGCATTTGGAACACAAAGTTCCTCACTGGACGGCTGCCAATCTGGTGGTACGAAGTTCGATTCCCGGCTCTGCCAACGCGGGATCAGAGGAATTTATTTCTGGTGATAGAAATTAATTTCTCGATATAGTGTGGTTCGGATCCCACAGTAAGCTGTAGGTCCTGTTGCTAGGTGACCAATTGGTTCCTAGCCACGTAAAAATATCTAATCGTTCGGGCCAGCCCTAAGAGAGCTGTTAATCAGCTCAGTGGTCTGGTAAAACTAAGATATACTTAACTTATTTGAAACACGAAATACAAGCTTAAATAAGTAATAAATAAACCAATAATGGAGCCGTTACATAGCCAAAATCCACCTATTACTACTGCTATTACAACGCTGAATCCTACTGCTCATGTGCCATGGTATAGGGGAGCTTTTGTTTCAGACACCGACTCCGAAGTGAGAGAAATTTGCAGGGGATTCATGCATTAAGTTACATATATTCCTTTTCCTCGTTTTATAATCGTGTTATATTATTTCAAGCTGAAAAGATGCCTAAGGGGTGGGACTAGGGGAAACAACTGCCTTGAATCCATCGTACTCTGGTAGATCACCCTTATTCACTCGATATTTAATTGGTGAAATAAGAATACAATTACATCTTTAAGCATACTGTTCAAAAGATTGAAGTTTCATCAACATAATGTTATATATGAAAGGGCCATACAAACTAAAATAAGCATGTGAGGTCTTCGTAAAATATGTTTTCAAGGTAGTTTTTAAATCCAATATAGCGTCTTTCGCATCCGGTCCCTTTCGTAAGCGGCATTGATCCAACGTCCTTCCCATCGCTCATTTGAACAATATTGGCATAAATACAGTGGTACCTCGAGATACGAAAGGCTCAACTTACGAAAAACTCGAGATACGAAAGCCAATGCAAAAAATTTAACGGCTCTACATACGAAAAGTTTTCAAGATACGAAAGGTTTCTGAAAGTCCGAGATTCACCCGATAACAATCTTAGTTGTAGTAGACTCGCCACCATCCTCCTGCTCTCCCATTGGTTCCTGATGCTAGCCACCTCCATGAGATCCTTCTCTCCTATTGGACAGCATCCCTCCCATCATGCATCTTATACGTACGTACGTGGTGGCATCCCTACCCTGGCCACCTCGTACCAGAATCTTTATCGTACGCATGCGGCATTCGTTCGGTCCAACGATTTCGTTTAGTAACGTAAATTCGTTAGTGATTTCGTTGTGCTACTTTATTGTGTTGTGTGAGAACCTAATTAGTATATGTACTACATATATAACTTAATTACGTACAGTATAGTCATGGGTCCCAAGAAAGTTGCTGAAGTTCACAGAAAGAAGAGAATGCTTTCTATGGAGACAAAAATGGAGATAATAAAAAAAGTATGAAGCTGGCTTGCTGTTGAGTGTGATCGCTAAGGAATACGGCCGAAATCCATCGACGATAGGCACCATCCTTAAGCAGAAGGAAGCCCTCAAAGCAGCTACACCTTCCAAAGGCGTGACTATTTTGTCCAACAAGAGGAGCCATGTGCATAATAAAATGGAAAGGCTGCTTCTTGTATGGATTGAGGACAAAGAAATCGATGGCGATACGATAACCCAGACGGCAATTGAAATTACGTAAAGTATAAAAAAGGAAAAAGAAATGTAAAAATAAAAAAAAGACAAAATAAATTTTATTTTAAGTTTTTTGTAAAGTTAAGTGTTACAGTTTTGTTAATGTGTTTTGTAAAGTTTAGTTTGTTTTTCTTTTTTTATGTGTTTCGTAAAGTTTAAGTGTACATATCTGCCGTTTGCCCTCCTCCTCCTCTGCCGCCATTTTCGGAGATAGCCTCACTCGAAAGGTAAGCTTCCACATTTTACGCACAGTAATATTTCTTGTTACCATGTACACTAATATACACTTTATTTACAGGTTTTGCATTTTTGTTATTTAAGTATTGAATGGTCCAAATTGTTGTAGTATTTCATTGTTTATAGGTCAATTTAGCTTTATTATGAAATTTATTGGGGTGTTTTTGGAGGGCTTGGAACAGATTAGCCATTTTACATGTAAAATGTGGTCCAAGATACGAAAACCTCATGATACGAAGGGCGCCTCGGGACGGATTAATTTCGTATCTCGAGGTACTACTGTATGTAACGTTTGTTGATCTTACTCAAGATTGCAGTTGTAATCAGCACAATAAAACATTTTATTACCTATATTAGTTTAAGTATGAAACTTCTTATTCCTGGGGTCATGGTTTGAACTGAAATTCATTTTTACTTTGTAATCGGTGGTTTTATCCTTACTGCCATCACAACTGAAACTCCACAGTACTTATTTGATTGTAATTACACACATTTTTGTCTTAATTCACTCTAAATTGCACTTGAACTATGTTGAGAGTTTGTTGACAGCGAAGTCGCCACACATCTGGCTGCCAAAAACCATCGCCGAATAGACGACGTGTTAGTGAATTGTTTATGACAATTTTTTTTTTCTAGCACTTTTCATTGATATAAATCTATATTACTATTTTGACTTTTTTTTTATTTTTAATTGTATACCAGAAATAAATGTAACCTTTAATGTTTGCATACTAGGAATGGCAAAATGTCATTGTTACCAAATTATTGGAGCTTCACACATACGCTGATGTATTTACTACAAACTGTTTCCATGAATTCTGGTTGTCATAGTCATGCAATAATGATAAAATTGCTTTAATATTTATGTATATAGCTATATGTACTACAAATTCATGGGCTAATTTTAATAATTTCCACATTTTGTGTAAGTCTTATACCCAGTTTGGAGGGTAAACACATACTAGTTGGCAACACTGATAAAAAAATACGAGAGCGCAAACAACACCGTAGCTACTGTTCACAGCAAAACCGTTGATATTTGAGTCAGGAATCTAGTTACTTTTTCAACAACGAATATTTTCTAGTTAGTTATCATGAAAATGTAAGAAAAATTTAAGAAACTCATGACCTTATACTGATGTTTAACTATTTATTTAAATAATTATCTAGTGCATGCTTCTTCTCTCTATCAAAAAATTACGAGTTTCCATGGACTCGAGGGCGGATAGTGTCATTGTTTACAATTGTTGTGAAGAAAGTGTCCCATTGCCTATGGGTACAAGTGATGTGTGGATTTAACACAGGAAATGGGAAGTTTATTGACACAAGTGACTCTGCAAACATCGAGATGGTGTAAATTTTCTACATATTTGGTGTTTTAAGTAAAACTTTTGAAAGCGTCATGGATAAACTTTCATTAACCTCTGTTTAATCTTAAAATACGACCTTAATTTCTAACTTTGGAGAAAATACTTACTTCGAAAGGAGAGTAGAGGTCTCGAGGTGTTGCTCCCACCACCAATGACTCGTGACTGGTGCCCATCTCTGATGTCAGGATGTGTTACAGTACTTTTTCGGAGGGTGGATCAACAAGCGGGCAAGACTGGCTCAGCTAGTCAACTCTATTGTTTCCCCTAGAAGGTGGTTTTAGGACGTTTCGATACCTTTCTGTCAGTGATGTGAAATTGAAGGTTGCTGGGGGATATCCCATACATGATTTATACATGATTTGTACACTGGTCACTCTTTCCATTATTCAAGGCAGCAATCAGGTAGAGTACATGCTGGACAGTCCCCATTGCAAGATTTCACAGTCAGGTATATTGTATCTTTAGAGCTTCAACTCATCAGGTGCAACTCCTGCTAGTCTTTTCAACACTGATACTGAAGGAATAAGTGCTTTTTAGAGGGGACCTACCTCCTAAAACACATGCTTGAAGGATACATTCAATTACACCAAGAATCAGGAGGTATAGGTATACAGAATGTATGTTATCTATTAATTTCCCTCTATTTCAGACATATTTCACTCCCTTTTTTTTAAAGTAATACTTGTATTCAACCTATCTAGCAGTCGTGGGGGACCTACATCCCATACTAGAAAATTGGGAATAAGCTGAACTATCATGAGGGACCCTCATCCAACATTAGAAAACTGATATTTTAAATTGGAGGGTATGGTTTAGGCTTCCATTAATTGTTCAATATACGATTCAACAAATTTGTCTTCATTGCGGCAGGTCATCTGTGTTCCCTGTTTCACACTTGATTCTCTTTTCACTCCACTGTACCTTTTTTATTTTCCTTTCATTTGTGGTCTCTCCCTGTGCTTTTCCCTCATAAACACTTGTACTATGTGTGTTATCATAATTGTCACTTTTCTTGACAATCCCCTTTGGATTCGGAATAGGCTCAGCCTACAAGACCTGAAGTGTTCACTGCGATCCTTCTTTATGACAGTTATGCAAACTGAAAAAGTTTAGATGATCAGGCAGGCACTGTTGTCTACATGTAAATAAAATAAAAAAAATAGTAATTCTGAAAAGTGATGCCAAGTCACTGGGAATTTCAAGCTTTTGACTGTGGTGTGTTTAAGCTAATTTTTATTATTATCTCAAAATTGGAAGTAAAACAAAGAGTTTAAGAATATGAATTAAATGACAGTCTGGAACCTTATGAAAATATTTTTTGTATAATCTTAGTTCTTGGCTGGTACAATTGTTATTTTGAACCATTTTCAGGTGAATTTGCCTCTCAACCCTTCAAATGATACTGTGTGTGGGTCCAGAAGGGACAGGGAAGACCCTCCTCCTGCGTCGACTACTGAACTTGACTAAACCTGACCTTTCATTGACTACTGTCCCAACTGTTGGAGTTAACATTGTATCCCTTATTGAGCCTGAAAAACCACCAATTGATATACGTGAACTAGGTGAGTAGCAGTGCAGTTTAGAGTTCCTTAAATAACAGCTAAAGAAGAAAAACTATGTAGTTTTGATAATTAACATTAAAGATGTTCCACACATGGTTATGCATTTAATAACATTTTTATTGATACGTACTACTTTTCAGGTGGTAGTATGGCTCCAATCTGGCACAGCTATTATGGTGGAGTAAGGAAAGTTATGTATGTTATTGATGGTGTCAACTTAACCCAGCTAGGAGAGGCTACTTTACTTCTTATGGGACTTCTAGAGAGCCCAAAACTTAGAGGCGCACAAGTAAGACCTTAGCAGTTCTTCATAAAAAAAAATATTCATTTGCAGCACTATTAGCAAGGCTTATTTTTATTAGTTCAGCTGCTATCTCAATTTTTTTGTGTTCATGTCATATACTGAAGATCATACATTTTGGAAAAGTTGAATACTACAAAGGAAAAATGTATGTTAAATCAACACCAGTCAGCAGAAATCACTGTACATCTCCATACAAATTTGTGTGCTACTAATATAATGCTTATCATTGTAGTAGTAGTAGTAGTAGTAGTAGTAGTATATTGAGATCATTGTAAATATTGTGATTATTTTCAACAATTGATGATGAATAGTCATCATACACTAGCAAGATAAAACAGCTTATGAAAACACAGTACATATCTGAAAATTAAACATGGGTCACTGTGGTTTTTTGCTTTAGCAAAGACTTAATTGAAATGCATGTGAGTTCTCAGTGGGTAACTTACATTGTGAGTATAATGTACTGCCTTTATTTTATATTTTGAGTCCTTAGTTGCAATATCTAAGGTGGAGTCTGATGTATGACTCTTAAAACCATTGGCCTCTATGTTACTAGATATTAAGATTAATCTTAGTTTTGGTCCTGTATTTTATATTCCTGAATCATTATCAAGTATGATAATGGATTAAATGAAAGGTCAGTATTATATGGTGTTAGTGTTTTGGCATTTTCTCATAGTTGATATAGTACTGTGTGTTAAAAGAATGCTCTCTAGTTTCATACCCTTAATATAGATATAACAAAATTTTAAAAATTTCATGCTCATAAGAAAAGCATCATAAATTATTCATATTTGGAAGTGTTATTATTTCATATAAAAAACCATTTCACTCTGCAGCCATTCATGAAAATTGTCACTGTACTAACTGATGGAAGTCCATTACATCTGGAAGAGTATTGATGTTAAATGGTGATAAAAGCATTTTCCAGCCTTCATTCAAAAGATTGTCATAATTTCTTATTGAGTGATAATTGTCATTTATTTTTTTGGTGTTAGATTTTATTTCATGTAAGGAAATATTTGTTATTTTATATGTAGTATGTATCTGTTTTGATTGTAAAAATTGAGGCATCGTGTGGTGTTGTAAGAGAAAGATTTCAAAGGTACTGACTTCTACAATAAAGACCATTTCTATATGTATATATAATATTTAGATAGTGTATACATACAGTATTAATAGATATTGACAAAAATTTGTTGCAGAACACTAAAGTGGCTGGGGATGAATGACATTTAATGGTGTAAAAATAGGTAGATACCGAGTTTTGTTCCACCTTGGTGTGTGGGTGGTCATTCATTGGATCTTTGAGGAAATAGTGCTTGTTAAGAAGGATTATATCATATAGCAGAATTTTTTATTGTCTCACAGATAGCTTATCAAATGTAATTAAATCTTCATGATCCTTTTGGATGTTAAGAAAACATTATGAGCTTTCTTACTGATTTTGCGAACATCTTTTACGTTTTGGTTATGTTGAATACCCATTGCAAATATTTTTTGTTCATTATGTGGAGCTTTATTTTGGCCAAGATATAGCTAAAATGCTGTGAATTTCAGGGATTTCCAAAAGTTCTAGAATTCATTCACTTTATTTTCTTGAACTGAACTTTTTCTCCTCCTTTTTTCCAGTGGGTGTGACTGCAGTGATGTTTATAGTTAACTGTTGGTGAGCAATATTCTCTTACCAGTACGGTGAAGCGTAGCTTGAAGTGATTAAAGCAATACTCATAAGAAAGGTTTTGTTCTGAGGCTTGTGCACTTTTATTATAAAAAATATGCTGTCAGGAAATTTTTCTCGTTCTGTGATAGTGAGAGAATGGTCATCTCGCCACTGCTTCATTTCTATTCCTCGACCATGGGCTTCCCTTACACTTCCTGTGCCAACACCTACATTTACCCTGGATTTATCAGAAGAACGAAGTTTACTTTTGTCTTGGGCAGGAGATATGCACAATCCAAACCCTGGCGATGAAAATACAGTTTTAATAAGCAGAGAAGTTTTACGTAGAAGTGGGGTTAATGATGGTGAACTTGGTATCATAACCCAGGTTGCAGTGCCACCACCTTGCACTTCTGTTACAGTCTATGCTGGGTCTTTAGCAGACTGGCAAGACCTAGCCCTTAATGCTGAAGTTGCTCAGTCTGCTTTTTTGAGTCAAGTGCGTATCTTAAGTGTAGGACAGTCCCTCCCTTTGTGGTTAGAAGGTGGGGTACATATCACACTGACAGTAAACCGTATTGATCCTCCTAACAAGTTTGGTGTCCTTCATACTTTGACCCAGGTAGAAATCCTTCCACCCATTGAGCATGAAGAATTGGAAGAATTTTATCCAATTACTTACATTCCATCAGAATCAGAATTTATTAAAAAAGAAAAATCTGAAGATGAGCCACTAGATTCAAGTAGACCAAACCAGCTGTATTACAATAATGGTAAAACAGATGAAAAAGAATTCAAGAATTTTGATCATCCCATTGAATCACTGATGAAATACATGTCATTCCGTTTACAGCAGGCAAGTGTTACGTCTGAGTTTACCCTGAAGAAAGATTTTACATATGGTTACCGAGTGCTACCTGTACCTTTGTCCTATGATTTTTATTTGAAAGAAATAGTTATTAACCATCCATCCCTTATTGTAATAAGTAAACAAAGTCTTGTTCATGTTGAGCATCAAAGTAAGATTAGTTTCATTGCTAGGGTAAAGAAAATTGACTCTCCAATGGAAAAGGCAGAGAAAGCTGCTCTTATTCGGGAAGATGACAGAGCAGAAAATAAACAGCAAGTAGGCAGTATTGCCAACTCTGAAACATCTGATAGATTATGTACTGTCATAGTTTGGGAAAACTTGATTGAGAAGAAAGGTGAAAGCTCAGATTTCACTGTTTTGAGAACTCTTGCCAAAGGAAATTCATGCATAGTGTCAGATGGTCTTAGAAGGTTGCTGAAGCTGGAGAGTTTAAGTACAATAGAGTTGAGTAGCCATGATGATAATGTTAAAACCACGCCTGTTGCCATTGATTTTTCACCTGTAAGAACAGACACTGAAGTCAGTATTAGAATTGTGCATGATACTTTGAAGGGATTGTTCAGGGACCTTGTTGATATTTGCTGTGTAGTCATTAATGCAGTTACACTGGTTAGTGTGAAAGTAGCAGGTAAAACGTTAGATGTATTTGTTACCACAAGAAATGGAGTACCTTTGAAACTCAGCAAGGAATCTGTAGTGCTCTTAGAAATGACTCATGTGGCTGATCCACTGAATATACCTCACATTCCTAGCAGTATAGCTGATGTTGACATCAAAGTCTCAGCAAAATTCCAGTACCTTGGGAGTGAAACAGTTCTTTCTGAACTACAGCAACACATTCTAGTTGGTGTAGGATATCTTGTGCAGCAGTACAAGGGTGTTCCTCAATTTGCTTTGTTGCATGGAAGTAAGGGTTCTGGAAAGACAAGTCTGCTAGAAACTGTTGCTCAAAATCTTTCTAGTTTTCCATATTACTTTCATTTTCAAATTGTCAGTTTGAAGCAATACAAAGGGAAAAAGATGGAGACTGTAGAAAAAAAGCTGCTGCTAGTTTTTCGAGAAGCAGTTTTTCGAAGACCGTCTGTCATTGTGTTAGACGACCTGGATTCATTGGTACCTTCAAAGGGAATAGAAGAACAAAATTTTGGACCTTTGTATGATCATATCATGCAGATGGTTAATATGCTAAAAGGTCTTTTGGATGATTTGCTACAATTTTGTTTTGAAGATGATGACCTGTTTCCAAGTGACAACCTTAAAAAAGGAAGCGTGATGATAATAGCAACATCATTACTTAGGAATAGCGTGCATCCTCTTCTTGTTAATCCTCAAGGTTGTCACTATTTCCCATGCTCATTTTCGATTCCTCCATTAGAACCAGAGGAACGGGTGAAGGCACTTAATATCATGTTACAAGATTGTCATCAGAAGGGTAAATCGCAGGGATTAGTACTGTCACATGATTGTGTAGCAAATGATATAGAATTGGAAAGGAATGGAAGTGAAAGTGAAAATTTTGGAATTTTTAACAATATTGGAACCAGTCTAGCTATGAAACATACTGAAAATTTTGTACTGCCAGATATTAGTCATCTTGCTCTCAGAACATATTTACAAGCACGGTACAGATGGAAGAAAAATTTCAAACAGCTGAAGTGTTGTGTTAGATGTGGCAATGTTATTGTAAATGGTGATCAAAGTACTATAAACTCAAAGTTAAATTTGGCCATAGCTGAAAACACAGATCATAAAGGAGCCCTACTGATTAACAATGAAGACTTAAAAGCGGCCCGCGAGGGATATGTTCCTTTAGCTTTAAGAGGTAAGTTGCATATTTTTGTATTGACACTAAAATTTTACTTTTGTAATCACTCTGCTTATATGTCTTTATTATTTGCATTTCATTTAAGCATGTTAGTTACCATTTAGCATCAGTTATGTAGGATTTTTCCATATTGGTTTAGCTGTTAAATATACTTTTGGTAGTGGGGTGGGATGGCTAGACATGTCTTGTTTAGTTTCCCACTAACTTGTGCTACATTGACACATTGACAGTAATACTATTGTGTAGTTGAGGTAGCTAATTTTCCCATTCATTACTAATATTCTTGGAACTATATCATCTCACCAAAGATCTTCCTTATAAAGAGTTTACAAAGTTTATGTACTGGAATAAATGGAGAAGCATCGGAAGTGACTAAGGAGATAGCATCCTTAAAAACTAAAAACTGTAGATACAACTCCTCTTTGAGTATCAGGCTTCTAAAAATATTTGACCTTGTGATTGAAGGTGTCTGTTTCAGTTCACTGTTCACTTCCTTATGTTCACTTCAGGACATTTTATCCATTGTTAAACCAAAATTTCAAACCGATTGAGATTTTTCATCAGGACACATGATATGTCAATAATTGATAAGTCTGGTCCTTGAAGCAAGCATTTAGTTCAAGCTTACAATTTCATAAGGGAAAGGATAGTCAAGGACTACTATGAATTTTTCTTGTTTTCAAGGATAATAAACTCCATAATTTGGAGTTATTTTTAAGTTTAACCAGACCATTGAGCTAATTTATTTAACACCCACAGACATAAACAAACTATACTTTGGTCTCTTCCAAGTTAGACTTCACAAATATAAGTGGTATGTTGAAAAATATTTTAAATATACTGTGTAACTTGGAGTGCTTTATTTCCAGTTACAAAGATAATATAAAACAAAAAAAACAAAAAATGAGAATTGGAAACAAAGTAAAAGTGTAGTCTGTCTAATCTGTATGGGCTCCATATAATACCTTCATAAGAAGCAAATGGCTTAAATACTAGGAAACTGTAAGTAACTGTTGTGTTTTTAATGAATGTTGTGGGAGCTATCATGCTTTGTCACCTTCAAGAAACCTTATTGTATTAAACCTAGATGTTGTGTTAGATGGAATATAATACACGCTAGAAAATTTGCTCAGTTAAAACACCCATTATTTTATATTTGACAGTAGGCCCTTCTGTAGGGTACAACTGCCAAAGACAGTAAGCATTCTACCCAGCCAGATGTTATTTACCATGTTAAATGTATATATGTTGCCTTAGAGTACAGCTAACTAGCCATTCATGTGCATTATATTTATCTACATTTTCTACTAACTTATATAGTAGTATATTAATCACTTTTATCCTTTAGAACTACTATACTATATAGTATAATGCTTACTTTTAACCTCTATAGTATAGTGTAATGGTCCCTATTAACAAACTTGATTATATTCAGCATTGACAAAAAATATATTTAATTTTATTGAAAGTATTGATACATAGTTTACTGCTTGTAGGTTTGATGTTTTCTGCATACAAGTTTTGATTATTGTCTTGCCATTTCTTTATCAGTCATTTCAAGATTAGAAGTCATCATCTCATTAGGTAGTTCAAATTATGATATATTCAATCTAAATAGGCCAAAAGTCAAAATGCAGACCTGCATTTATAAAAATAATAAAACTAAAGACTAGGATATGTAAATCCTGCCTTTTTAGTTATTTATGAAGTTCTCATGAGTTGCACAGAATTTTTAAATAATCACCAACAAAAGTCAATGATAATAAACTTAGAAATAAAAGTTTCATAGGTGTTTCCATGGAGTCCCAAATACATATCTATGTAAGTATTCAGCAGAGTAAACTGGTTTACTTTTTTTTTTATTCAAAGTGATTGAAACAAAGCAGAAAAGAATATTTTGTGGGCAACATAGTATTCAACTTGAAAACTGAAATTATATGCATTTCCTATAAATAACTTTCCTTGCTACTTCTTTTAATACTCTATGTACCGATATAGTTTTTTTAGTGTTTTTCCCTTTTATTCTGCCAGAGTGTTCATCTAACCAAAAACACTTAATACTGTACTTGAGTATCTTCTATGTAGATGTTGATTGTTAGAATTGTTCCGATTTCAGGAGTGCACTAGTATAATGGCATCAAATAATAATGCTTTTTAGTTGAACTAGTTGTTTTTTTATACACCTCACAATATTTATGTTCGTATATTCATATATTTCAAGTCTTGCATTTTATCACACTATTTTGATGTCAGACGTTCCCCAATGTAATTGCTCCTTTGACCATAAAGCCATTACTTTGTATAATTGTAAACTAGTACATATATCATTTTACTGTACTTTATACTAATGACAGACATATCACATCTCAGGTCTTGAATTATCACCTAAAGAAACTGGAACTGCTGTCATGAAGGTTGGTGGATTGGCAGAAGCAAACAGGACACTGAAAGAAATGCTGATGTGGCCATCTTCTTATCCAAACTTATTCAGCAAAATCAAATTGAGACTTAGATCTGGAGTCCTGCTGTATGGCCCTCCTGGTTGTGGAAAAACACTTATTGCAAATTCTGTTGCCAAGAATTGTCAGCTGAATTTCATTTCTGTAAAAGTGAGTTTTGTTCCTAAACAATATACAAACCCTCAGTCCTTTACATTAGGAATTACTTTCAGCATAGGCTTGAATACGGCCGTTAAATTCTTGAACAAGGTGGTTAGGCAGTCCACTTTGCTTTTGGCTGTCTTCCAATGAAGACGTATGTTTGTGAGCTCTTGCTAAATATATATATATATATATATATATATATATATATATATATATAGTATATATTATATATATGTATGTATATATTATATATATATATATATATATATATATATATATATATATATAGGTATATATATCGCTATATATATATAGATATATATATGTATATATATATATTATGTATATATATATATGTATATATATATGTATATATATATGTATATATATATGTATATATATATATATATATATATATATGTATCTATAATATAGTATATATATATAATGTATAATATATATGTATATCTATATAGTATATATATATGTAGGATCTATCATAATTATTATTATAAATTATATATGTATATAATATATATGTATATATTCTATTGTATATCTATATATGTATATATATATCTGTATATATATATGATTGTATATATATATATGGTATATATATAGATATGGATATATATATATGTATATATATATATGATTGTATATATATATATGTAATATATATATATGTATGTATGTATGTTTTATGTATGTTTAATTGTAATTGTATATAGTTTGATGTGTATTAATGACCTTTGATAATTAATAATACAAAAACCCACTTTTTGTGAACCTTACTAGCCACCTTTCTACTTTACGTGTTAAGGGTTGTCGGGAAGGATGTGCCTAAACCCATATTACATATTTTTGCCCTTTTAACGTCAGGGCGAGAAAGTATTACCGAGGGGAACTTCAGAGGTTTGTCCTTTGTCTTTCTTCTGGTATTTCCTCTTCTCTTTTATCCTTTAGCTATCTTATTGAATGATGAGAGAGGGGGGGTTGCATGTGGTGTTGCTGTTTGCGGGATATCCTCTCATTTCAGAGGGAGGTGCCCTTGGATGTGAGTGGAGTATCCTTATTTTTCTAATCATATTTTCTTTCATTTACAGGCTATCAGTGGTGATAGTTGATTACAGCAGTAGATGGTTGGATATCTCTTAATGTTGGCTATCCTAACCTCGGAATGTTGGCTATTCTAACCTCGGAATTGTACCTGTGACTTGTAGCAAGCTGTGATATTGGTCCTCAAGTGTGTGTACTGTTCCCCTGCTGAAAAGCATATTAATTTGCCGCTGTTATCCTCATGGAGTTTCGTCACTGGAAAACTGCTTCGCTGCTGCCCAGTAATGGTTAACTCTACTTCTGCTGGTAAATGTACCTCATATTGCAGAAGAAATCTTGCAGAATTTGGAGAAGTAGTCGAGGAGGAAGAGAGCTCGTCAAGTGTCGTCATCTTCCTCTTCGTAATCATCATATTTTTCTTCTACCTCTTCCCCTTCAACTTCTAAGACTCACCACCGAAGAAGGAGAACGTAGTCTCCTCCCCCCTCCCCCCCAACCCCCCCAAGAAGTCTCGTCACGTGACTTCTAAGGGTCTGCCTCCTTGAACTGAGAGGCAGTTGGGTCTTCCATTGGCTCGCCTGTTCCTTCGGGAATAGGAACTGTCATACTGTCCCTAGGGTTTAGAGTGCCAGGAGCCATAGAAGCACAAACTTCAGTTCACACTTCTGCTGCTCCTAGAGGTTCTGCCCCTAAGACCAGTTCTGTGTCGGGTGCTCATTCGCGAGATTCCCCGAGTGCACATAAATCTACGGATTCGCGTGCATCTAGAGTCGATGACGCTGAGTTTGCTTACCGTCACAACTCAGGCGCAAAGTGGAAGGAGTGAGTCGCTCAGGTGACTCACACCTTGCTGGTGATTGCTGTCACGGTGATTGCTTGGTACCCAGGGTTGACGTGACGGTCCTACAGGACTGTGCATGCGGTGAGACTGGTTGGGGGTCCCCTATTCAGTCCTTTTTCAGTAAGGTGCACACTCAACTCCACCCAAACTACGGTCATGTTCACGTCCGACTGGTCTCGGTGGTGCCAAACGTTTCTCCTGCGGTGCGAGAGTTTTGTAACCCTCCACGGGAAAGCATTCCTCAAGGGTGAGAACGCTCTCCTAGACTTCCGTTGTGGCTATCACCACAGGTTGATGGCTGCCCATGACTTGCTTCTCCTGCTAGTTCTGCTAGAGTGCTCTCCATAGGATTCAGTGTGGGGGAACTATGTTCCTGGAAGGATCTTAGGTTCCCACCGGATGTATGTCCACCTTGTTCAAGGATCTTCTGTCAGTGACAGAGAGACCTCTTACTGTCTCGACATCTGGTGTTTAGATTCCTAGGATTCGAACACCTGGAGACTATGTTCTCCCTGGCTCTTTCTGTCCTTTGGACAGATTTCAATTCGTAGTCCCCCATGGGTCCTTGCATTTTGGGAGCCTCGAGTGCATGTTCTCTTGAATTGTACTCGCATTCCAGTCTTAAATACTCACATATAGGACTGGTTTATATGCCTGTTCCTCTTCGATTTCTACAGAAGTCAAGGAGGGCCCCCCCCCCTCTCCCTCTCCAATGATCATTTGACGAAATTCGCAGATCTCGCTGAGTGCTTAAATTCTTTGGAATTTCTAGCACTCTCCGAGTGTTTCGGTCTTCTATGATCTGCAAACACTCAGGTGAGACAAGAATTCCTGGTAATTGTTATTACAATACCTGGGAATCTCGCTGAATGCTTGAATTCCTTGGAATTTCTGACATTCTCAGAGTGTTATGGTTTTTTGTAATTTCCAAACACTTGGGCGAGACAGACATTGCCGATAATAGTTAATACCAAAATCGGGAGTCTCACTAAGTGATTAAATTTCTTGGATTTTCTGATGTTTTCAGAGTGATTTGGTTTTCTGTGATTTCCAAACACCTTGGCAACAGGTATTCTTGATAATTATTATAATAATCGGGAGTCTCGCTGACCGTCTAGATCCCTTGGTTTCACTGATGCTCGCTGAGTGCTTGGCTTCATAATGTTGCCAAGAACCAGGGCAAGGCAAGGCTCACCCTATTATTGTTTGCAAGAGTCTGGTTTCTTGCCTAGCATGGGAATTTTTACTAATTCTAGTGCTCACTATCACAAAGTGCTTGGATAGCTAGATGAGCCTTTACCAGTACAGATGAGTTTGCTCTGTAGTCTGGTTTGGAGTTATGCAGAGCATGGTACTGCATGCAACACCTTTGCAACACCTTATAGGTGAATGGTCAAGTACCATCTTCGTGTCATGGACCTTAGGGTCTGAACATGTAGGACAGCAGACACAGAATCCCTCTTTATTCTTCCTCTCTGAGCTTTGGCCTCAAAGGAGAACAGTTAATTGGGAAGAAGTGATAGATCATTGCTGATGATTCCCACTCATTATTATGTAGTGGTGATCTGCTCAGCTCACTCGACTTAGACTCTGCCAGCCAGCTCTGCGGAGCAGAGTGCTCAGTTCTATTGAACGAACTCTCTGCTTGTGATCAGTGAAGTCCCTTGCCATGACATAGCACCCTCCCTTCCTGTGTTGCAACATGTTTTCACAGGTGCCTGCGCCTTCGTCATCTGACGCCTCCTCACCTCCCTCTTCCACGGCCTAAGAAGAGGAAGATAGTTTCTCCACCCCCTGAGAAGTCTCGCCTCGAGACTTCTGAGGGTCTGCATCCTTTCCCTTGGGAGGGAGCAGTTGGCTGTGTCGAGTACTTATGTACAAGCCTCTCCGAGTGTAATCCTCCAAGGGGAGTTGTACACCCACAGTCACTGACAGGTAGTCTTCTCCATCATGACAGTGGTGCATGGTGAGAGAAGCGACTGAGCCGCGTTAGTGGCTGGGACCCACCTGTGAAAGCCAGGAATGGCTATTCTTCAGGTACCAAGATCGATGTCGCTGTCCCTCGGGACAAGGCATATGAAGGAGATAGGAGGAGGTTCTCAGTGTAGTCTTCTTCGATCACAGAGAAGATAGATGCATAGCAAGATGTGGCAAGTTCTCACCAGCCTTTACTTCATTTAACTCCACTCAACTTTCGCTCGCTGTTTGCGCGAACAAAACAGTTGTAGGAAATGAATGCTTTGTTTGACAGAGCGAGAACACCGCAAGTTTAGAGAAGAGCAGGCAAGAACAGTCAATCCTCCTCTTTTTTCTCTCTCTCTCTACTTCCTAGGTTACACTGGGATGAACAAGGGAATAAGAGGAACTCTATAGTCTACTCCCCAGAGTTAAAATCCTAGAGACTATGTTTTTGGTTCAGTCTTAGGTCTTATTGAACATACGTCAGTCTGTTCAGGGTGGATAGCACCGAGACGTTTGAATGCCTTTCCAGTGCTACTGTTTTGGGAACAACCAGTCCGGCTTGAACTAGTCATCTTCGGTGTCCTGTTATCACCTTAGAAGTCTCCTTTTGGGACAGCTCCACCTTTGCTCTCTTCATTAGAGAATGAAGGAGGTCTGCTTCTACTCCTTATTCTTGTCTCTCAAATGAAGAAGAATTAGGCTAGTGTGTGGTTCACAGGAACCCACGAATATACTAGTATGTTCTCCTTGTCCGAGTAATAGGCACGTATCTGTAAGATAATTCTGTTATGTAACCGAGATGAATAGTACCTTCTCTTAATTAACCTGAAACTCATTACAACCCTTTTGGGTCTCCCAAGAGTTTCCAGTTTTGATTTTGAGATGACTAGTGTTATTGTTTGCCAGCAACGCCACAACATTTGCATTATCATCGAACAATAGGGCTTCTTTCCCTCCCATTTCGGTTAAAATGCAGATGCTTGAGTGCATCGTTTTTGGGCTCGATTCTTCTAAGCCAAATGCATTCCAACATGGAATGCACTATCTGGCAACTCAATATGAGTCAAGCAAGGGACAGAGTACTGCGGTCTCTCCGAGATTCTGTTCATCTTAGTATTGTATCTCCTTCCTCAAGGATTAACTACCAATTCGAATCTCTCTGCCCAGCCATCACACTTAGGTTTCTGGTTGGCTTGGAATTCTCGCACAAGGCCCATGTCTTGTGCTCCACATTTGCCGTTGCAAAAGTTATCAGACAGATATATCTCATTAGACTCATTATCATTTTTCTGTTCACCCCACAGTATAAGAGAAGTCTGTAACCTTCTGTTCCATTGCACCTGTCCCGTCGGCCGCTGCGATGACGCAGAATAATTTCTTCAGACAATTTGAGTTTTTTTTTCTATATACATTTTCTAACTTGTAAGGTGTTCAATTATTCTTTGTTCACTTCAAATTGAAAATTAATAATGGAAGACTTTGCTACTTCCCCGCCTGACTAACTCTGCTTCCAGAGTAGATAGAAAAGTTCCTCCCTGATCCAAACCACAAGAAGGAATTTTTCAGGCAGTACAATCCTTGTATTTTCATTACTGAAAGACTCTGCCTTCATTACCAGAGATTAGAGCCGTCTTTACTGGTTCGTGTCATCGACGAAACTTTTTCTATGATTAGAATTGTGAGAGTTCACTTCGCTCCGATTCAACTATGAAGATGTAGGTCCACATTCACCTTAGTCATTTAGTAAATAGTGTTGTTTCTCCTTAGCTGAGATTCAAATACTGATGAATTTCTCTGTCTTGCCATCACAGGGACCTCAGTCTCTAGAAGGCATTTGACTTGTCTAATGTGTACATACCTTGCGAGAATCATCGTCTCATCTCTCAACATAGTTGGCAAAGAAGATTTGCATGGTTCGTTCTCAACATCACCCTTCAAAAGGCGGGTGTCATGTCGTGGCCTATCTCGGATGCGCATCATTCTGCATATGTTGACGAATCCGAATCCTTCATGATCTCCTGCGCTTTGCACTTTGTATTGGTTGATCCAGATCAATCATTACTTTGTACTGTTGATGTGTTGCTGTACCTACTAAGGATCGACACCCTTTATAGAGTAACGATTCCTTTACCCACTGCTGACTTCCATTGCAGAAGTGTCTAATGGCATGTCTTCCTCCTAATCCTACGAGATCATGAGTAACTCCTCTGCAGTTGGATACATCCACTGTACACTCCTTGAGAGCAAGCAGTGCCAGTGGCTTGGTACTTTTCATCTCTCCAAAGAATATGTCGGACCAGAAGATAGATGCGTTCTCATTAGTACCACATTTATATCTTTCTCCTTCAGGTCTGCCCACAGGTCCTTGGAACCTCTTTTTCTTGCACCAGTGGTGGATGCTCACAAATTGTGTTTGCTTACCCAGCTCCTTCAAGAGGACAAGTTGCATCTCGTCTATGGTGTGTGTCTCTAGAGGTAAGAAGGATGCGAGTGACTGGCCTTTCCACCTTCCCCTCCTTGTCCTTCTACTACTCTTCCTTCAGGTTCTCTTGCCTGTCTGGCGTTTGATGCAGTAAGCTTGCACATTGAGTTTCCTTTCTATTTTTCTTATCCGCTCCTTCCTCTAGCAAGGGGAGGAAGGAGACTGGCAATAATACAAACCCTTCCCAGAACTTTGCATTAATGCCTCTGACTCTAAATATTCTTCCCAGCCCTTCAAGTTGTCAGAGGCGGGGCACTCCTCGCTCTTACGACCAGGAGGAAAATCAGTGAGTCTTCCTAATGTAAAGGACTGAGGGTTTGTTTATCTTGTAGGAACAAATCACAATTTTTAAACTAAATTGTATTTTTCCTAACTATACAAACCTGACATCCTTTATATCAATGCCCACCTCATGCCACCCCTCAATGTGAAACATAGGCCAAAAGGCAAAGTGGAGTGTTTACATTTGGGCAGGTGGGCCTACCCGCCTATTAGATGGTAGTTATTACCTAACCACCTTGTTCAAGAATTTAACAGCCATATTCCAGCCTATGCTGAGAGTAATTCCTAATGTAAAGGACCTCAGGTTTGTACAGTTAGGAAAAATACAATTTACTTTAAAAAATTGTGATATTTTCGTATTTATTTTTCTTAGTTATTTCAAGAAGTTGCAGTTATAGGATTTTAATAAGGGAAGTACAATATTACATTAATAGCATAGCAATTACCTCTGATGTGGAGTTTATGCGTCTGGTGAAATTTCTTTATAGGTTTCTGTTTATAAGTAAGACTATGCAAAAGTTAGGTATGTATATATTTTTATGCATTTGTTGTGCATCCAAGCATTCTATGTACTAGTCAGTTTCACTGTAAAATATAGTAGAGAAGTTTTAGTGCAGTGAAAAACACCATGAGCATTAGGAAATGTGAGTTGTGCTGAAGTCCATGTTTTTTTTATATAGTAAATAACAGTACATTTTTTAAAAAGTAAATACAGTACATATTGCATGTTGATGATGCAGAAGTACAATAGTGTGTTATAGAAACATTTGTACTTCATGTCGATATGAAATAACTTTAAATAACCATACAAGGAGAAAGATAGCCTAAGAAAGAAACAAAACAAATATCACTATTTCAGTTGCCAAAATTTCCACCAAAATTTGATTGTTTTATAATATATATATTATTGGGAAATAGTTTATATTATAGGAAATTACCACTGTGGTATAGAGGAAGTTAGGTCTTGGAATATAGCCCATTTCAGTTGGGTAAAACCCATCACTCCTCCTTGTCTGGCTCAAGCTAGGAGAAAAGATGATAAGGCTCCAATCAAGAAATCCCGAGTGGTGTATCCTCTCATTACTCATTATTTGTGCTCTTGTTCGATTGCTAGATATGTTACCTCAGCTCAACCTCCTGCAAGTCCTGTCAAGCCTAAGCCTTCCAGACATCTTTGTTCCAGTTCACGGTCTCCAGAATGAATCGTGATTCGTTGCCTTATTCTCTCATACACGGCCGTGGTAATAGACATGGCCGTGTGGATAGTGACAGATGTGCATCTACACACTGCCGTAGAGATAGTTTCAACCATGGTTCTTTTTTTGACACACTATCTCATCATTCTTGATGTTGTTCCTCATTGAGATCTTCAAGAAAGGACCATGGCTGTCGTTCGTCGTCCTGTGTTCATCTCTGTCGTTCGCCCTCCCACGTCTGTGGCTTTCGATCACCCTCCTGTGTCCGTGGTCATCAATCACCCTCCCACATCCACAGTTGTCGATCTTCTTACGTTGATTGGCGTGGGGTTCATGATGATGCAAGCCCATCTTAAGAGAAGGGGTCTTCTGTATCTGGAACTAGTATTAAAGAGACCTTTCTCTTCCTTCTACATCAGGACTTCAGGCTCCTGCAAAGGTTTTAGGATCTGACCGATCTTATGCTTCAGTTATTAACCAAGCGGACCCTTAGGTGGAGGTAGACAGAAATCTTTATTTCCAGGTAGCAGATGATTTGGAGAATCAGGAGTTTCTTTCTTCGTATGTGGGGGTTATTGATCTCATTCGTGAGTTCACTAATCTTCTTAAGGAGACCGTGACTTCTACGATTGCACCAACAGGGATGGAAGATAGAAGCCTTGCTGGGACCCAAGAAGGGTTTGAAGATATCTTTTTAATTGCCTTGTTTCAGTCATTCAGATTCAGTCCTGAATCATGTAAACTCTTTGATTTCGGGAAAAGATACTCCATTCTGGCAGACCATTCAAATTTCTCCCTTGTCTTCCTTGCCACAGGAAGTATTATGTAACACCTCTTGTGCCTTTTCTGAGTAGGCAGGTCAACTCTGATGCTGTCTGTGTGAAGCCGGGTTTGACCTTGGACCACGTTGGAGCAGAAGGTCCTTCACTTCCGTTTCAAGAAACTGCTGCTTTGGAGCCGACTGTCTCTTCTGCCTGCCAGACTGTTTCTTGGCTGGATTTGTGGTTGAAAGCAGTGGCCAAGATTTCTTCCCCATCATCAAGAAATACAGATTATTGAAATCAGGTGCTAAGACTATTTCCTAGCTTACCCATCTGTGTGCTAATTTGTGGGCTTATATCCTGCTGATGAGGAGAGATGCAGTCCTCCCCAAAGTGGCTCGGTTTGTTGATTCCTTACTATCTGAGGAATGGTGATATTCTGGACTCCCAGCTGCTTTTTCTTAGGGACCAGTTAGATACTGCTGTCAACAGATGTCGAGCTGAGAATAATGATCGTCTCATACGACAGGCTACAAGTAAAACAGCCGTTCCTTCTTGTCTAACTGTTCCAAGGCAGAATACACAACCTCTCCCAAGAAGCTTACAAGACAACCACCTTCTACTGTCAAGATTTTTCAACCAGCTTCGTAACTGAAGAAGTCTTCCCAACAATGTCCATTTCATTTCCAGACCCGGAAAGGGAAATAGGGGCAGGGCTAGGGATCAGAGATGATAGAGTGGGTGCCCTCCCCACTATGTGCCACCAGTGGGGGAATGCCTGGCAAGCCATTGGGCTATGTGGCAGAGTTATGGAGCGGAGCCGTTGGTGGTAGATGTTCTTCGAGTAGGATATCTACTCCCTTCCGACTTCACTCCTCATCTCTCGGATCTCTCCCTCACCTAACTTATGCCCAGGACTCTCTAAGAAGAAGTGAGGAAGATGATGCAGAAGGGAGCTGTAGAACAAGTTAAGCATCCTTCCCCAGGGTTCTACAGCCAAGTCTTCTTAGTCCCCAAAGCAAGTGGCAATTTGAGGCCAGTAATAGATCTATCAACATTGAACATCTTTATCAGAAAGACAAGGTTCAAGATGGAGTCTCCTTGAACAATCTTAGCTGTCATCAGAAACGACAACCACATGCTGACCATAGATTTGAAAGATACTTCTTTCAGATCCCTATACATTCCTCCTGGAAGTTCCTTTGCTTCAGTCTCTGAGAACTGATGCTCCAGATCCAAGGCCTTTGTTTTGGCCTGTCAACAGTTCCCCAAGTTTTTCACGGGAGTATTTACCGTTGTCAGCATCAGCTCATAATCAAGGAATTTGCCTCCTAAGACATCTTGATCACTGGCTGGTCTTCGCGAGTTCTCAGGAAAAGATAATTTGAGATGGGAACCATCTTCTCTAATGTCTTCACAGCCTAGGCATTGTGATAAATTTGAAATTCCAAATGTCCAATCTGCAACCCAAACAATCCTTTACCTGAGAATGATCATAAACATTTGTCGTGGAATTCGTAACTTAGACTCAAAACCCCTTGGTGCATGAAGACAGATAGGTTTACCCTCTTTTCCATCCCGTCCCTTGGGGATTTTGTTATAGCGATCCAGATGAATTGTTCCTCTGCTCTTGTCTGAGTACCTCATTGCTGTCTAAAAATATCTCAATAGCAATGAAGTGCCAAAGACTTTTTGTTAGCACAGGCTGGATCAAGAAAGAAATGTCCAAGAATACTATTTCATTTTGGCTTCGTGAAGTGGTTAGGCATGCCTACTCATCATCATAAGTTTCTATTGCCAATACTATGCATGCAAGAGCACATGACATTAGGGTACTAAGCTCCTCCTTGACATTCAATAAGAACTTATCTGTTCATAAAATTTTGAATGCTGGTTCTTGGCACCGCCAAACCATGTTCACTTCCTCCTTCCTGAGGGACGCTGCACATAGGTCCTTAAACACATTTTCCTTGAGTACAGTGGTGGCTGCTCAACAAGTGTGTAGCTCATCCAGTACCCCTAGCAGTACAGTTTTGTATCTTGTCAAAGATGATGGTATGAAAGTAAGAATGAAAGGAGCACAATTATTCATTATTACTCTCCAAAGCACATCTAGATACATCAAAGCTTTGGATTACAGGCAATCTATATGAATATGTGATATTCCAAAGCACAGGTAACGAATTAACTGTACCTTAAGAGTTTCTTCACCTACAACTTACTACACGATGAGTACCTCGACGTCGAAACCGTAGAAGAAAATATCAGGGCGTTTATCTGCTTCTTGTGATATCGAGGAAGTCTTGCAGCATGAGAAGGCTTCATGTTCACAACAAATTGAAAACAACAGGGGCAAACTAAACCGGCTTTAAAAGGACGGAGCAAAGCACGTCCTTACTTGAAGGCGGTAAGAAAATAACTAACGGGGTCACAAGTTAATGAGGGGTATGTGGTTGGCTCCACATGTCTCGTGACCAAGCACAGATGCCAATAGTCCCTTGCGTTCACAATTATTTTAAACTTTACCGGTTTCCAGCTGGCGCTGAGTATTTATCCTAATGTTAAGACCGAAGGTGTTTCGTATATGAACAATTGTATTTTTCATAACTAACAAACCTGCAGTCATAACATTTACTGCCCACTTCTAGCAACCCCTCTTTCAGTTAACTTTGGGCTAGAAAAAGTGTATCATGAGGTTGAGAGATAGTCGCTGCTCGCTTCACATCTTACCTCTGTGACAGATGCCAGATGCCACCAATTCCTTGCATAAACATTTCTTATTGTTTATTTTTTACCAGTTTATAGCTGGCGCCAGAAGATTTATCCTATGTTAAGACTACCGGTTTGTTAGCTATGAAAAATGCAAATTAATTTAAATTTGTAATTTTTTTTGTCTTGTAGTTAGTTTCATGTACAGGCAAAGCAGTAGATCAGCAAGTCAAACAAGATGAGGGGTCAAACTTTATGAAAATTTTAGATGATAATGCTTTTATGTACCATCAGATTCTGTTGCTTCTATAGGGACCTAGCTTATTGCAATAAAAATATTAAGTAAATTGTGTATTTATATATAAAAGTTTATTAGTTTACTTTTTACCAATGGTTTCCTCTAAGCAAGTTTCTAAGGTTACCTCTCATTCATGACTACAGGGCCCTGAACTGCTTTCCAAGTATATAGGAGCCAGTGAACAAGCTGTTAGAGATGCCTTTGAAAGGTAAGTATCCTCTCTTGTAAGAAAAAATGTTGAGTTTTGTAAATTGAGCATGAACATTGCTAATTAATCCCACATTCCATGTTGTTATCCCACATTAGTGTAGAATGTATGTTAAATTGGAGAATGTGATTATTTATATTTAAACTGTCAGAATTTTATTACATTTTATGAATTCTCTGAAGCCAAACTTTGATAAAAATTATCCACAGAGCATCCAGTGCCAAACCCTGCATCTTGTTTTTTGATGAATTTGAATCCATAGCTCCACGACGTGGCCATGATAGCACTGGTGTAACAGACAGAGTTGTGAACCAGTTATTAACTCAAATGGATGGTGTAGAAGGACTCACTGGGGTTTACATTTTAGCAGCCACATCTAGACCAGACTTGATAGATCCAGCTCTTCTTCGACCAGGTACAGTTATTTAGCATATACTTTGGTGTAATTTTTTTATCTTATTGCTATATAGTAACAGTGATCAAAACTTCAATGGTTTCAAGGATAATGATTGATTTATAGTATTAATCGGTAGTGTAGTAGGCTGCCTTATTTATGCAAATTGGTTTCTGAAATAAATTTTAAATCTTGCATCCATGTTTTTTCTGCAGGTCGCCTTGATAAGTGTGTTTTTTGCCCTATGCCTACTCTCTCAGACAGAGAAGAAATTTTAAAAATCCTCAGTGAAGCTGTTGAGCTCGGAGAAGAAATTGACTGGACAGAATTTGCAAAGGCTACTGAAAACTATTCAGGAGCAGATTTGCAAAGTCTTCTAGCTACAGCACAAATTTTAGTGGCTCAAGAGGCTTTAGGAGAAGCCTTATATGAAGGAGTGATACAGCCAGACAGGACACAAGATCATGAAAGAAATCGAATAATTTTTTATGAAGAAAACCCAGAGGAGCCACTAGGACCCTCTGTTGAAAAAGAATTACAACAAATTGTATTAGAGAAGGAAAAATGCAGATATATTCATGATGATGTTCAAGACAGTGATGAAAATATAAAATATTCAGAAAGCAGTTTCCTTGGCAAAGTTAGTGAGGAACCAGAAAAACAGGCATTTAAAGTTTACAGAAGGCATCTTGAAATTGCCCTCAAGGAAGTTAAGCCGTCTGTCACAGTTGTAGAAAGACAAAAATATGAGCAATTATATTCAAGTTTTAGTAAGTCACGGGAAGGAAATTTTGGGAAACACTCTCCAGGGAAGAGAGCTACATTGGCATGAAATCATTACTTCAAATTTTTATGTACAATGAAGGGGACAATTAAAGGCTTACTATTGTTATAATGAAGTAGTTTTATTCGTAATAATACAACACATGTTTGTTCCTATGGGAATATGAACCCATGCTTTCATAGAGGGTGTACTAAGCACAAAGTGCACTTTGGTTGTCACAGACTTAAATAGAAAACAAAAGCCTGTCGGGTAGGGCTATAAATTACTAGTGACCTTAGCTAGGTTAGTTCTTCCATATTGTTCTCAGCTGTCTTACCATGTGGTTTGTCGCTGACATTAATCTCAATAGTCGAGAATTGTTTTTTTGCATGTCACATGTTTGTGCTCTAGTTCTTTTAACTGCAGGGATCTGCCCTTCCAGTGCCTGTAGTCATGTGTTACCTCTGTGCAGAGTATAGTTTCTTGTGCTGAAGGGAGGCATCTTGATGGCTTTTTCCATTGTGTGACCCAGCCACATGGGTGACCTTTGTTTGACCCAGTCACATGACTCACCTTGTGTGACCCAGCCACATGGCTGACCTTTTAAGTGACCTAGTGTGTAGTGTAACTTCCACATGTTTCATTGCCCCCTTCTGCATGTTTTCTGATGGCTATAATGGAGGATATTAAACTCATTTCTGTTATGTAGACAACACCAAACCCTTTAGTAAATTTATGTCCCCTATTGTGGTAGATCTGCACTCTGAATCTTGTAGCGGGAATAAAGAGAGCATGAGAGGCCATGTGTGGTGTGTGCAGGTTGGCTATCAGCCCATTCCTCCAGAGGGAGGCCCCATTGCATAGGATATTCAGAGGAAGGTGATGGATTCCTCGGTAAATGGCGGTTAGCACTTCAGAGGGCCCTCATCTTCATCATCCACCTTATGGAATCCCAGGAAGACAAAGGATCCTCACAGTCATCACTTCCATCATCTTCTTCCTGGAAAGTTGATAAGGTGGCAAACATCAAAGGTTGGTGAAGTCCCATTAATTGACAGACTGTAGGGTGAGCAGTCGTTCCCCTTCAGTCACCTTTGTTGCATCTTTTCTGGTCTCATTGATGTCCTGCCTTACTTTGTCTTGATGTCAGAGACTCGGGGTCTAAGACAAGTAGGAGGAGTGGTTCGTCCAGCAGTAGTAGCAGGACAGTGCGACAGAGTACCTTGAGAAAGAGGAGTGGATATAGGGCTAGCAATCACACCCTGTTGCCTCACTGTCAGTGGAGGAGCAGCTCCATTAAGTGTTCCAGTAGCAGGAAGGAAGCAGTAGAGATAGTTGACAGCTACTCACTGGGGGTTCTACAGCCACCTACCAGGTGAAGGAGCACTGGGGGTTAGCACCTGGTGATGGACCAGTCAACCCTGAAGTGCAGCTTGCAGCAGATGCCACAGTCAGTCTTGGCTTCCATGAGGGAGAACAGCTACATGGTGTTGATAGATCTGCAGGATGCTTACCCACACATCTCCACCCACAAAGGTTCCATCAAGTACCTGCGGTTCACCTCCCAAGAAACAATCCTCAATTCAGGGTTCTGCTTTAGACCGGCAATGGCCCCTCAAGCCTTCACCAGAGTCTTCTAACTGGTGTTGTTGTGGGCACATACAAAGGGGATCAGACTCCAACACTATCTGGATGACTAGCTGTTCCTGGCATCCTCATTCGCCAATGCGGAACATCCAGGGATGAAGTTCTGGCCTTATGCAAAGACCTGGGGATGAGGATGGACACCAAAGTGGGGAGGACGTATTCATCAAACAAGGTTTGCCAACCTTCTGAGGATCTCGAAACCATTTTTCAAGTTGCCCCAACAACCAGCAAAACAGTAGCAAGTCCTGCTGTGACACTTGTTCTCCTTGGAGAAGTTGATCCTCAGGGAGAGAGCACACTTCAGATCCCTCCAATCCTGGAGGAAACCAGCTGATTGATTTGTTTGCATGGTGTTTTTACATTGCATGGAACCAGTGCTTATTCAGCAACGGGACCAAGGGCTTTACGTAACTTCTGAACCAAGTCGAGAGTGAACTTCTATCACCAGAAATACACATCTCTCACACTTCAGTGGAATGGCCGAGAATCGAACTCGCAGCCACCAAGGTGACACGGCAACACCATACCGATCACACCACTGAGGCACCAGCTGATTGAGTCAACAGACAGTTTCAGAGAGGACCTCCAGTGTTGGAGAGACCCAATAAACTACCTGCAGGGTGCCACTTAGCTGAACACTACCGGAGATGCTGGTACTCTCAGACGCATCCCGACGGGGATTAATTGGTAAGGTTAATGAGGATGTATGTGGGGGCAAGAATCATTGTAGTCAAAACATTGGGAGAATGAGGCATTTCCTGTGGAGGTTGACCTCTATCAGGGATCAGCTTTGATTACATTCTTGTTCCTCATGGTTATAGTCACACAGACATCAGAATTAACCAACTTTTTTCCTTCAGCGAGAAATCCGGACATTTTTGGGTCTCGAAAATAAATGTCTGTTGATTCCAATTTGGGCATTCAACAGTTAAGTGCTGGACAGTCGTGGGAACTTGGCATCTGTTACATTTCATTGGGTCAGAGTGTGGAGTTGACATTAGATGACCATGAGAAAATCTAGTATAACCTATGCAGTCTTACTCAGATTACTTCTTTAGATCTTGCTTTTTGAGATGATGAAACCCATGGGTACACCTTAGATTTTATATTTTTCAGCTTGTTTGGTATTGGTACCGAAGACCAATCTGGTACAATCTTGATATGTTAGAGATTTGACAGATGCTATCCAATTCTGATACAAGGTCATATGTAATGGTTAGGGTAATAGTGCATGTGGATTTAGCAGCAGAATCTGCATTTTCATTTTCTTGAATTTCTACAAGTGCTGGAGTCCACCAGATTTTTGTTGATAATCCAGATCGGAGAAGTTGATGGATTTTTATTTGGATTTCTTAGACAAGTTGATTTGAAGATTTGTACTGGTTTGAAGGCCTATTTTGATTAATTTATCATTCAAGAAAGCTGAAAATCCTACTCCAGTATTGTTTTTTGAGCCATTTGTATATAACAAATGTGTTCTCTGTATTAGCAATGTTTTTGCCCCACCCCTCACTTCTCTCTGGCTTCAGAAATGTACTTGTATTAAGATTGACCAGATATGTAATCCAAGAATCAAAGATCCCCAAGAACAAAGTTGTATCTTGCATAACCTTGAGATCCTTGATTGGCTTCTCACTCTGTAGCAGTGAGAGGGGGAATTCCTAAGTAAGTCCTGGAAAACCTACAACCCTTGGAAACATTCTAATGTGAGGAGTCTGCTTATTTGATGGCATCTTATCCAAGGTAGCAGGAGCTGGGCAGATCATGGAGAAAAAGATCATTTCAGTTGAAAGAGAAGGAAGTCCTCGCTAAAGTGCAGGCATATGAGAAGACAATCAGGAAATAGATTAATTCATGTGCTCAATCTGCAGGTTGAAGGCTTAAACGATGGAGAATGATAGCAGTCCTTTGAGAAGTCACTATGGAGCACAAAGTCATCACCTCAATGTGAACCTTAAAGAGTAAAATACATCCTATCCACTTCATGATACTACTAGAGGAGTGTTCCTTCAGACAAGATGTTTAAGCACTTCTAAGGGAAGCATTCATGGGATGACTACATGAATCTGCTTCAGTGAAGAAGTGTCTTGTAACAAGTTTCAGAATACTAAAGGAAGTGCAAGAGATGGGGGATCAACTGTATTGTGCAGGAAGGGGGTGTCCTCAAATTTAGGTATTGCTTATTGGGCGGCAGTGATGTAGCAAGATGGTTAGATACACCTAAAGACTGGCAGCTGTTGGAGAAGGATGAGGGTTCTGCACTTTACAGATCTTTCCAAGTGAATAACTGATCAATAACCACAATTTGGGCTGAATCGATAACCTCACTTTTTTATGAATTTGAAATAATGGTTCCAAGTCTGTACATTTGTTCCCTTTAGGCACCACGAACAGTGTCAACAGCACAAGAGGTATGAAAAGTAATTGGGCCGTCACACCCAGGGTAGGAGGGAGGCAGGAAGAAATCATGTAAGAAAGCAGACAGATCTGATGGCAGAAGACATGGAAGCATGAGAGGGAGTGGTAGTCAGCCTACTGACTGGCTCACAGCAAGAATTACTTCTTTGCTGGAATGGGAATCTGTGATTTCTTTACCAATAGTGTAACAAGGATGAGGCATCTTACCAAGAGGTACATTATCTGAGATAATATATTGCTTGAGAAACATTACTGAAGAGGATGGTTCTAAAGTCACTAAAATAGGAATCTTAGAGGGCATCGGCCAGGACCTTCACAGAGAACGTCTGTTGTATGAAATTCCTATGAGAATCTTTAGATAATACTACTCACTAAATCAGCCTTGGCACATCTTGCACACCAACTAAGGGGAACAAGTCTAGACTCGCTATAATGGACTTGGGAGATATGGATTATCCAAGGAATACATAACTAGATATCCAAGGAATACATAACTAGGCTACAAGTTCACCAAGGAATACATGAGCAAGCTACAAGCCTGCCAAAGAAAGACTCGGGCAAGTTCTCTGAGGCATGTAGGCAATTACACTATGGATAATTGTATAAACAAACCATAATAAATGGTCAGGACACCAGAGCACCACATTGAACGCTGCACAAGTTATAATGCTACATCATAAAATTAAAAACCACAAAGCACTGTACAGTGCACACTGAAAGAAATCTTAAAGTAGACAGTAATGAATAATAGGAAAATTGCAAAATTACAGAGGAGTTACTATTACCATCACTTTATTACTGCCCAAGCTTCATCCCTAGTAGGATACCAAAATGCCACAAAATCAAGAGCCCGAGTAGGAAAGCAGCCCTCTGCAGAAAAATACTCCTGCGAGATGTAGCTTCCTCCCTCTCGGGAAAGGCATTAGATCCCAAGGGAGAGGGGGGGCTACATTAAACATAACATCACCCTGTGCAACTCCCAATACTTCCAACAACTAATCGATGGAAGAAAAGGAAGGAGACAGAGGTCCAATTGCAGCAAGAGGAGTGTTTCTGGAAGACGGTGAAGCTGAATCTTCTAAACGAGAGGAAAAACCCTCCCAAGAAGGAAAAGTAGAAATTGCGATGTTCCTTCTTGTAAAACATCCTCCACTGTGACTTAGGCCACGTATGACATTTTGGGCATGGATTAGTAACAGTACAATAATTAGATCGGTACCTGCTGCGCCGTATGGGGATCTGTGATTGTAGCGGCCAAAAACCTGGAGCATGGAAAACCCTGAATGCCCCAGCACATGCGATGATGAGGCCATGAAGACTGAGGACTCCATGACAAACCACACACACACAACTGGAAATCACAAAGAATCACGGGCAAACAAAGCAACCGGCTTGGAAGGAGAGCAAAAGCGTCTACTCTCCAAGGTGGTCAGAGAAAGACTAACGCGTTACAAGATACTGTGCTTGGTCAACGACCAACTTCCACCTTGTATACGCAAGAGTTGCCAGATTTCACAGATTCCTTGCTTTACAATCTTTGATTGTTTTAACCAGTTTCCAGCTGTCAAGAAGATTTATCCTATTGTTAAGGCCGAGGGTTTGTTCCACATATGAACAAATATTGTGTAAATGGGAATAAAAAATGAATAAGCACAAATGACAAGGCAGGTGAATGTCTACTAAAAAAAAATTTAACTTCAAAATGGAAATGTAAACTAATATCAATACAACAAAGCCATAACATTAAAATAACTGTCATAAAAAAAATTTTTTAAACATAAATGTGAAGATTTACAAAAGGAAGGATATGATGCGAGTGAATAAGCTTTGCAAAAAACATGACAACCCTGGTATACGATGCTGACTACCAGTTATTATCTTAGAAGATTGAGGAGAAACCAGAGATAACATCAGTAGGTATGCTGGAACCTGCAGTGTGAATCTAGTTCATGATGGATTTAAATCATAAGACTGATTTTCTTTTTTGTGGAAGTATGGCAATATAAGATTTATTGGGTAACGTGAAACAAATCACTATTGAGTGACGTTTGAGAATAAGAAAAAATAAACTTTTTGCCACATGGACATTTCTTTAAGTCTCAAGAGACTGCAGAAAAGATTTCTGCTGATAGATTGTGCATGAGAGATGTTGAAGGTAATAAGTATATCTTAGTTTAACCAGACACTGAGCTGATTAACAGCTCTCCTAGGGCTGGCCTGAAGGATTAGATTTTTTATTTATGTGGCTAGGAACCAATTGGTTACTTAGCAACAGGACCTACAGCTTATTGTGGGGTCTGAACATATTAAGAAATTAATTTCTAATTGCCAGAAATACATTCCTATAATTGCACGTTGACGGCAGCTGGGAGCAAACTAAGACAGATCAGTAGGTTGGTAGGTGGGTACGCAACAGACTAGTCCAGCGAAGAACTCTTACCCAAAAACATTAGTAAGACTGAAGGCCTCTGGAAGATTGTTTCAGTCCATCACTTAGGACATCTGAGAAATGTAGCCTCTTAATTCTGGACATTTAGTGCCTGAAAGTGTTTTAAGTAATTTTTTTAGCATTTTGTTTCTTAATTCATAACCATTACATTAACTGCTGTGCCTGCTGACTGGTGTTCTCTAAAAAAGCCAACAGCTTTTTTAAATGTGTATCAAGACTTTGTAGGGCATGCACATCACAACAGATGTTACTTTGAGCTAAGCCTTACTTTAGTGTTAAACTGATGTATTAGGATGAAAAATCTAAATGTTAATATTTAAATATGTAAGGTATTACCTAATTTCCTCAATCATAATCTAAGTTACTTCATTTGCATTTTCAGGTGGCCATTGTACTGAACAAAAATGACAGTGCCATGAGTCGTGGAGCCAATGAATTGCTGAATGTGATGCGTCTTGCCGACTTAAAAGAATGTGTGACACAAACTATAACTACTTTTGAAGTTAGTGCCCTGGCTGGCAAAGGCTTGCGTCCACTACTGAAATGGGTTAAAGGAGAAAAATGAGCAGAAATATAAAAATATCTTTTCCTAATAAACAATACATAGCTAAATTTTTTTCTTTAATACCACGTAAAGCAGCTGCCTGAAGGGGCACATGCGCACTACAAATTTTCAAAGTGAAGGTAGGACATTTGTAAATTTACTGCCTTAGCAAGAGGTATATATTTTCATCTTTAGTAAATAATTACTGTGAAAAAAATAAGATAGCTTAAAGTTTTTAAAGTTGCAAATATATCCCTACATGACATTTTACAATTTGTTTTACTCAAGCTTAAACAATGAATTAGATGACTTTAATTCCTAGAGACACTTGATTCTATAATGCAGTTTTACTAACCTTTGGTAGCATAAAACAAATAAACAAACAAACGTGTCCAATCATAAATTCAAATGACAACTCATGACATGCATTTTCCATTTAAGTATCTTAGTCTTTCAGCTGTTTCTTATGAAATGAATGCTTAAATTTAATGATACCTAAGTAAAGTTCATGGAGGTGCAGTTCAATAATACATTAAGTAGAAAGAATTTCAGATTAATGAAGTACATCAGCACAGGAGTTCAATATTAAATTATATACAAAGAATTTTAGATAAATGGTGTCCACAGTACCGAGTCCATTATTGCTGATAAATGGAGAGAGCAATGAGTGCAGTGAGGTCCTTGGGAGCTACCATATATAAGTAACTTAGTGTAAATAGCAGAATCATGGAAAAGGTTATGGAAAGTTTAAAAGAAAGAACAATGTTGCTGGAATGAAAGGGTAGATAATCAAATGTTACCGAAACAATCTTGTGGTCACCATAAAGGAAACAAGTCTGGTTGTGAAAGTGGCTCTGGAGATGCTGCAGGAAACCTGGTATGAGGATCACTGTAAAATTTTACTGTGCATCAAACATAACTGGAATTGGAATATAAGATTTAGGCCAAAGTCCAAGCACTGGGACCTATGAGGTCTTTAGCGCTGAAAAGAAATTAAGAGTAAAGAAGGCTTTAAAGGTGTAAACGAAGAAAAGCCTCCCAGTTGCACTATGATGCAACTCTTAGGAAAGTAAGATGCAAGAAAAAGAATATGAATGGAGTTATAGCAATAAAAATGAAATGGGTTGCAGCTAAGGGCAGAAGGATCACTGCAAGGAAATGGTAGTAACGTCTACAGTGCACTGATGACACTACCCTTCTACTAGGTCAAATGTAATAGATGGTGTTAGAAGAGATGCTTCAAAATACAGTTTGTCAGTGGAGATAGGGATTATTGATGTCCAAAATGAATAGAAGCTATTTGTGAAGACCTATGATGTTATTCAGTGCTGAAAGGAAAATTGAAAGTACGAAGATTTTTACAGGTGTAACAGGAGGAAAACCTCACAGTTGCACTATGAAGCAATTGTTAGGAGAGAGTGAAAAGTGATGGAAGAAGAGAATGTAAATGGAGGCACATATAAGGAATGAAAAGGGGGTGCTGCTGAAGAGATGCCACAAAGAACTTCAAGTAATGCCTATAGAAGTGCACTGATGGCACTACTATTCCCATAAGGGATCAAATGTAATAGATGGTGTTAGATGAGATGCTCCAAAATACAA